>NW_027125380.1:0-45520 GCF_033026475.1 Channa argus | reverse complement strand
CAAGCATATTTGCTCATTCGGCCTGAAAGATGCTTTTAAGCGCATAAAAACTTACACTCTTGATTTCTGGCTAAATAAAAGCTGTCTGCAATGATATTTCCATGCTGAACTGAGTTGTTCTGGGTCAACTATGAAGGCAAACCCACTTTCCTTTCAGTATTTTGCTGCAATTGGCAGAAGAACAAGCATATTTGCTCATTCGGCCTGAAAATGCTTTTAAGCGCATAAAAACTTACACTCTTGTATTCTGGCTAAATAAAAGCTGTTGCAATGATATTTCCATGCTGAACTGAGTTGTTCTGGGTCAACTATGAAGGCAAACCCACTTTCCTTTCAGTATTTTGCTGCAATTGGCAGAAACAAGCATATTTGCTCATTCGGCCTGAAAATGCTTTTAAGCGCATAAAAACTTACACTCTTGATTTCTGGCTAAATAAAAGCTGTTGCAATGATATTTCCATGCTGAACTGAGTTGTTCTGGGTCAACTATGAAGGCAAACCCACTTTCCTTCAGTATTTTGCTGCAATTGCAGAAACAAGCATATTTGCTCATTCGCCTGAAAATGCTTTTAAGCGCATAAAACTTACACTCTTGATTTCTGGCTAAATAAAAGCTGTTGCAATGATATTTCCATGCTGAACTGAGTTGTTCTGGGTCAACTATGAAGGCAAACCCACTTTCCCTTCAGTATTTGCTTGCTATTGGCAGAAAGATCAGCTCATTCGGCCTGAAATGCTTTTAAGCGCAAAAACTTACACTCTTGATTTCTGGCTAAATAAAAGCTGTTTGCAATGATATTTCCATGCTGAACTGAGTTGTTCTGGGTCAACTATGAAGGCAAACCCACTTTCCTTTCAGTATTTTGCTGCAATTGGCAGAAACAAGCATATTTGCTCATTCGGCCTGGAAAATGCTTTTAAGCGCATAAAACTTACACTCTTGATTCTGGCTAAATAAAAGCTGTTGCAATGATATTTCCATGCTGAACGAGTTGTTCTGGGTCAACTATGAAGGCAACCCACTTTCCTTCAGTATTTTGCTGCTATTTGGCAGAAATCAGCTCATTCGGCCTGAAAATGCTTTTAAGCGCAGTAAAAACTTACACTCTTGATTTCTGGCTAAATAAAAGCTGTTGCAATGATATTTCCATGCTGAACTGAGTTTTTCTGGGTCAACTATGAAGGCAAACCCACTTTCCTTTCAGTATTTTGCTGCAATTAGCAAAACAGAGCTTATTTGCTCATTCAGCCTGAAAATGCTTTTAAGCGCATAAGAAACTTACACTCTTGATTTCTGGCTAAATAAAAGCTGTTGCAATGATATTTCTCATGCTGAACTGAGTTGTTCTGGGTCAACTATGAAGGCAAACCCACTTTCCTTTCAGTATTTTGCTGCAATTGGCAGAAACAAGCATATTTGCTCATTCGGCCTGAAAATGCTTTTAAGCGCATAAAAACTTACACTCTTGATTTATGGCTAAATAAAAGCTGTTGCAATGATATTTCCATGCTGAACTGAGTTGTTCTGGGTCAACTATGAAGGCAAACCCACTTTCCTTCAGTATTTTGCTGCAATTGGCAGAAACAAGCATATTGCTCATTCGGCCTGAAAATGCTTTTAAGCGCATAAAAACTTACACTCTTGATTTCTGGCTAAATAAAAGCTGTTGCAATGATATTTCCATGCTGAACTGAGTTGCTTCTGGGTCAACTATGAAGGCAAACCCACTTTCCTTTCAGTATTTTGCTGCAATTGGCAGAAAACAAGCATATTTGCTCATTCGGCCTGAAAATGCTTTTAAGCGCATAAAAACTTACACTCTTATTTCTGGCTAAATAAAAGCTGTTGCAATGATATTTCCATGCTGAACTGAGTTGTTCTGGGTCAACTATGAAGGCAAACCCACTTTCCCTTCAGTATTTTGCTGCATTTGGCAGAGAATCAGCTCATTCGGCCTGAAAATGCTTTTAAGCGCATAAAAACTTACACTCTTGATTTCTGGCTAAATAAAAGCTGTTGCAATGATATTTCCATGCTGAAACTGAGTTGTTCTGGGTCAACTATGAAGGCAAACCCACTTTCCCTTCAGTATTTTGCTGCATTTGGCAGAAATCAGCTCATTCGGCCTGAAAATGCTTTTAAGCGCAATAAAAACTTACACTCTTGATTTCTGGCTAAATAAAAGCTGTTGCAATGATATTTCCATGCTGAACTGAGTTGTTCTGGGTCAACTATGAAGGCAAACCCACTTTCCTTCAGTATTTTGCTGCATTTGGCAGAAATCAGCTCATTCGGCCTGAAATGCTTTTAAGCGCATAAAAACTTACACTCTTGATTTCTGGCTAAATAAAAGCTGTTGCAATGATATTTCCATGCTGAACTGAGTTTTTCTGGGTCAAGAACGAAGGCAATCCCACTTTCCTTTCAGTATTTTGCTGCAATTGGCAGAAACAAGCATATTTGCTCATTCGGCCTGAAAATGCTTTTAAGCGCATAAAAACTACACTCTTGATTTCTGGCTAAATAAAAGCTGTTGCAATGATATTTCCATGCTGAACTGAGTTGTTCTGGGTCAACTATGAAGGCAAACCCACTTTCCCTTTCAGTATTTTGCTGCATTTGGCAGAGAAATCTGCTCATTCGGCCTGAAAATGCTTTTAAGCGCATAAAAACTTACACTCTTGATTTCTGGCTAAATAAAAGCTGTTGCAATGATATTTCCATGCTGAACTGAGTTGTTCTGGGTCAACTATGAAGGCAAACCCACTTTCCTTCAGTATTTAGCTGCAATTGGCAGAAACAAGCATATTTGCCTCATTCGGCCTGAAAATGCTTTTAAGCGCATCAAAACTTACACTCTTGATTTCTGGCTAAATAAAAGCTGTTGCAATGATATTTCCATGCTGAACTGAGTTGTTCTGGGTCAACTATGAAGGCAAACCCACTTTCCTTTCAGTATTTTGCTGCAATTGGCAGAAGAACAAGCATATTTGCTCATTCGGCCTGAAAATGCTTTTAAGCGCATAAAAACTTACACTCTTGATTTCTGGCTAAATAAAAGCTGTTGCAATGATATTTCCATGCTGAACTGAGTTGTTCTGGGTCAACTATGAAGGCAAACCCACTTTCCTTCAGTATTTTGCTGCAATTGGCAGAAACAATCATATTTGCTCATTCGGCCTGAAAATGCTTTTAAGCGCATAAAAACTTACACTCTTGATTTCTGGCTAAATAAAAGCTGTTGCAATGATATTTCCATGCTGAACTGAGTTGTTCTGGTCAACTATGAAGGCAAACCCACTTTCCTTTCAGTATTTTGCTGCAATTGGCAGAAACAAGCATATTTGCTCATTCGGCCTGAAAATGCTTTTAAGCGCATAAAAACTTACACTCTTGATTTCTGGCTAAATAAAAGCTGTTGCAATGATATTTCCATGCTGAACTGAGTTGTTCTGGGTCAACTATGAAGGCAAACCCACTTTCCTTTCAGTATTTTGCTGCAATTGGCAGAAACAAGCATATTTGCTCATTTCGGCCTGAAAATGCTTTTAAGCGCATAAAAACTTACACTCTTGATTTTCTGGCTAAATAAAAGCTGTTGCAATGATATTTCCATGCTGAACTGAGTTGTTCTGGGTCAACTATGAAGGCAAACCCACTTTCCTTTCAGTATTTTGCTGCAATTGGCAGAAACAAGCATATTTGCTCATTCGGCCTGAAAATCCTTTTAAGCGCATAAAAACTTACACTCTTGATTTCTGGCTAAATAAAAGCTGTTGCAATGATATTTCCATGCTGAACTGAGTTGTTCTGGGTCAACTATGAAGGCAAACCCACTTTCCCTTCAGTATTTAGCTGCATTTGGCAGAGAACAAGCATATTGCTCATTCGGCCTGAAAATGCTTTTAAGCGCATAAAAACTTACACTCTTGATTTCTGGCTAAATAAAAGCTGTTGCAATGATATTTCCATGCTGAACTGAGTTGTTCTGGGTCAACTATGAAGGCAAACCCACTTTCCTTTCAGTATTTTGCTGCAATTGGCAGAAACAAGCATATTTGCTCATGCGGCCTGAAAATGCTTTTAAGCGCATAAAAACTTACACTCTTGATTTCTGGCTAAATAAAAGCTGTTGCAATGATATTTCCATGCTGAACTGAGTTGTTCTGGGTCAACTATGAAGGCAAACCCACTTTCCCTTCAGTATTTTGCTGCATTTGGCAGAAATCAGCTCATTCGGCCTGAAAAATGCTTTTAAGCGCATAAAACTTACACTCTTGTTTCTGGCTAAATAAAAGCTGTTGCAATGATATTTCCATGCTGAACTGAGTTGTTCTGGGTCAACTATGAAGGCAAACCCACTTTCCTTTCAGTATTTTGCTGCAATTGGCAGAAACAAGCATATTTGCTCATTCGGCCTGAAATGCTTTTAAGCGCATAAAAACTTACACTCTTGATTTCTGGCTAAATAAAAGCTGTTGCAATGATATTTCCATGCTGAACTGAGTTGTTCTGGGTCAACTATGAAGCAAACCCACTTTCCTTTCAGTATTTTGCTGCAATTGGCAGAAACAAGCATATTTGCTCATTCGGCCTGAAAATGCTTTTAAGCGCATAAAAACTTACACTCTTGATTTCTGGCTAAATAAAAGCTGTTGCAATGATATTTCCATGCTGAACTGAGTTGTTCTGGGTCAAGTATGAAGGCAAACCCACTTTCCTTTCAGTATTTTGCTGCAATTGGCAGAAACAAGCATATTTGCTCATTCGGCTGAAAATGCTTTTAAGCGCATAAAAACTTACACTCTTGATTTCTGGCTAAATAAAAGCTGTTGCAATGATATTTCCATGCTGAACTGAGTTGTTCTGGGTCAACTATGAAGGCAAACCACTTTCCCTTCAGTATTTTGCTGCAATTGGCAGAAAAGCATGCTCATTCGGCCTGAAAATGCTTTTAAGCGCATAAAAACTTACACTCTTGATTTCTGGCTAAATAAAAGCTGTTGCAATGATATTTCCATGCTGAACTGAGTTGTTCTGGGTCAACTATGAAGGCAAACCCACTTTCCCTTCAGTATTTTGCTGCAATTGGCAGAAACAAGCATATTTGCTCATTCGGCCTGAAAATGCTTTTAAGCGCATAAAAACTTACACTCTTGATTTCTGGCTAAATAAAAGCTGTTGCAATGATATTTCCATGCTGAACTGAGTTGTTCTGGGTCAACTATGAAGGCAAAACCCACTTTCCTTCAGTATTTTGCTGCAATTGGCAGAAACAAGCTATTTGCTCATTCGGCCTGAAAATGCTTTTAAGCGCATAAAAACTTACACTCTTGATTTCTGGCTAAATAAAAGCTGTTGCAATGATATTCCATGCTGAACTGAGTTGTTCTGGGTCAACTATGAAGGCAAACCCACTTTCCTTTCAGTATTTTGCTGCAATTGGCAGAAACAAGCATATTTGCTCATTCGGCCTGAAAATGCTTTTAAGCGCATAAAAACTTACACTCTTGATTTCTGGCTAAATAAAAGCTGTTGCAATGATATTTCCATGCTGACTGAGTTTTCTGGGTCAACTATGAAGGCAAACCCACTTTCCTTTCAGTATTTTGCTGCAATTGGCAGAAACAAGCATATTTGCTCATTCGGCCTGAAAATGCTTTTAAGCGCATAAAAACTTACACTCTTGATTTCTGGCTAAATAAAAGCTGTTGCAATGATATTTCCATGCTGAACTGAGTTGTTCTGGGTCAACTATGAAGGTAAACCCACTTTCCTTTCAGTATTTTGCTGCAATTGGCAGAAACAAGCATATTTGCTCATTCGGCCTGAAAATGCTTTTAAGCGCATAAAAACTTACACTCTTGATTTCTGGCTAAATAAAAGCTGTTGCAATGATATTTCCATGCTGAACTGAGTTGTTCTGGGTCAACTATGAAGGCAAACCCACTTTCCTTTCAGTATTTTGCTGCAATTGGCAGAAACAAGCATATTTGCTCATTCGGCCCTGAAAAATGCTTTTAAGCGCATAAAAACTTACACTCTTGATTTCTGGCTAAATAAAAGCTGTTTGCAATGATATTTCCATGCTGAACTGAGTTGTTCTGGGTCAACTATGAAGGCAAACCCACTTTCCTTCAGTATTTTGCTGCAATTGGCAGAAACAAGCATATTTGCTCATTCGGCCTGAAAATGCTTTTAAGCGCATAAAAACTTACACTCTTGATTTCTGGCTAAATAAAAGCTGTTGCAATGATATTTCCATGCTGAACTGAGTTGTTCTGGGTCAACTATGAAGGCAAAACCCACTTTCCTTTCAGTATTTTGCTGCAATTGGCAGAAACAAGCATATTTGCTCATTCGGCCTGAAAATGCTTTTAAGCGCATAAAAACTTACACTCTTGATTTCTGGCTAAATAAAAGCTGTTGCAATGATATTTCCATGCTGAACTGAGTTGTTCTGGGTCAACTATGAAGGCAAACCCACTTTCCTTTCAGTATTTTGCTGCAATTGGCAGAAACAAGCATATTTGCTCATTCGGCCTGAAAATGCTTTTAAGCGCATAAAAACTTACACTCTTGATTTCTGGCTAAATAAAAGCTGTTGCAATGATATTTCCATGCTGAACTGAGTTTTTCTGGGTCAACTATGAAGGCAAACCCACTTTCCTTTCAGTATTTTTGCTGCAATTGGCAGAAACAAGCATATTTGCTCATTCGGCCTGAAAATGCTTTTAAGCGCATAAAAACTTACACTCTTGATTTCTGGCTAAATAAAAGCTGTTGCAATGATATTTCCATGCTGAACTGAGTTGTTCTGGGTCAACTATGAAGGCAAACCCACTTTCCTTTCAGTATTTTGCTGCAATTGGCAGAAACAAGCATATTTGCTCATTCGGCCTGAAATGCTTTTAAGCGCATAAAAACTTACACTCTTGATTTCTGGCTAAATAAAAGCTGTTGCAATGATATTTCCATGCTGAACTGAGTTGTTCTGGGTCAACTATGAAGGCAAACCCACTTTCCCTTCAGTATTTGCTGCATTTGGCAGAAATCAGCTCATTCGGCCTGAAAATGCTTTTAAGCGCATAAAAACTTACACTCTTGATTTCTGGCTAAATAAAAGCTGTTGCAATGATATTTCCATGCTGAACTGAGTTGTTCTGGGTCAACTATGAAGGCAAACCCACTTTCCTTCAGTATTTTGCTGCAATTGGCAGAAACAAGCATATTTGCTCATTCGGACCTGAAAATGCTTTTAAGCGCATAAAAACTTACACTCTTGATTTCTGGCTAAATAAAAGCTGTTGCAATGATATTTCCATGCTGAACTGAGTTGTTCTGGGTCAACTATGAAGGCAAACCCACTTTCCTTCAGTATTTTGCTGCAATTGGCAGAAACAAGCATATTTGCTCATTCGGCCTGAAAATGCTTTTAAGCGCATAAAAACTTACACTCTTGATTTCTGGCTAAATAAAAGCTGTTGCAATGATATTTCCATGCTGAACTGAGTTGTTCTGGGTCAACTATGAAGGCAAACCCACTTTCCTTTCAGTATTTTGCTGCAATTGGCAGAAACAAGCATATTTGCTCATTCGGCCTGAAAATGCTTTTAAGCGCATAAAAACTTACACTCTTGATTTCTGGCTAAATAAAAGCTGTTGCAATGATATTTCCATGCTGAACTGAGTTGCTCTGGGTCAACTATGAAGGCAAACCCACTTTCCTTTCAGTATTTTGCTGCAATTGGCAGAAACAAGCATATTTGCTCATTCGGCCTGAAAATGCTTTTAAGCGCATAAAAACTTACACTCTTGATTTCTGGCTAAATAAAAGCTGTTGCAATGATATTTCCATGCTGAACTGAGTTGTTCTGGGTCAACTATGAAGGCAAACCCACTTTCCTTTCAGTATTTTGCTGCAATTGGCAGAAACAAGCATATTTGCTCATTCGGCCTGAAAATGCTTTTAAGCGCATCAAAACTTACACTCTTGATTTCTGGCTAAATAAAAGCTGTTGCAATGATATTTCCATGCTGAACTGAGTTGTTCTGGGTCAACTATGAAGGCAAACCCACTTTCCTTTCAGTATTTTGCTGCAATTGGCAGAGAAACAAGCATATTTGCTCATTCGGCCTGAAAATGCTTTTAAGCGCATAAAAACTTACACTCTTGATTTCTGGCTAAATAAAAGCTGTTGCAATGATATTTCCATGCTGAACTGAGTTGTTCTGGGTCAACTATGAAGGAGCAAACCCACTTTCCTTTCAGTATTTTGCTGCAATTGGCAGAAACAATCATATTTGCTCATTCGGCCTGAAAATGCTTTTAAGCGCATAAAAACTTACACTCTTGATTTCTGGCTAAATAAAAGCTGTTGCAATGATATTTCCATGCTGAACTGAGTTGTTCTGGGTCAACTATGAAGGCAAACCCACTTTCCTTTCAGTATTTTGCTGCAATTGGCAGAAACAAGCATATTTGCTCATTCGGCCTGAAAATGCTTTTAAGCGCATAAAAACTTACACTCTTGATTTCTGGCTAAATAAAAGCTGTTGCAATGATATTTCCATGCTGAACTGAGTTGTTCTGGGTCAACTATGAAGGCAAACCCACTTTCCTTTCAGTATTTTGCTGCAATTGGCAGAAACAAGCATATTTGCTCATTCGGCCTGAAAATGCTTTTAAGCGCATAAAAACTTACACTCTTGATTTCTGGCTAAATAAAAGCTGTTGCAATGATATTTCCATGCTGAACTGAGTTGTTCTGGGTCAACTATGAAGGCAAACCCACTTTCCTTTCAGTATTTTGCTGCAATTGGCAGAAACAAGCATATTGCTCATTCGGCCTGAAAATCCTTTTAAGCGCATAAAAACTTACACTCTTGATTTCTGGCTAAATAAAAGCTGTTGCAATGATATTTCCATGCTGAACTGAGTTGTTCTGGGTCAACTATGAAGGCAAACCCACTTTCCCTCTCAGTATTTAGCTGCATTTGGCAGAAACAAGCATATTTGCTCATTCGGCCTGAAAATGCTTTTAAGCGCATAAAAACTTACACTCTTGATTTCTGGCTAAATAAAGCTGTTGCAATGATATTTCCATGCTGAACTGAGTTGTTCTGGGTCAACTATGAAGGCAAACCCACTTTCCTTTCAGTATTTTGCTGCAATTGGCAGAAACAAGCATATTTGCTCATGCGGCCTGAAAATGCTTTGAAGCGCATAAAAACTTACACTCTTGATTTCTGGCTAAATAAAAGCTGTTGCAATGATATTTCCATGCTGAACTGAGTTGTTCTGGGTCAACTATGAAGGCAAACCCACTTTCCCTTCAGTATTTTGCTGCATTTGGCAGAAATCAGCTCATTCGGCCTGAAAATGCTTTTAAGCGCATAAAACTTACACTCTTGTTTTCTGGCTAAATAAAAGCTGTTGCAATGATATTTCCATGCTGAACTGAGTTGTTCTGGGTCAACTATGAAGGCAAACCCACTTTCCTTTCAGTATTTTGCTGCAATTGGCAGAAAACAAGCATATTTGCTCATTCGGCCTGAAAATGCTTTTAAGCGCATAAAAACTTACACTCTTGATTTCTGGCTAAATAAAAGCTGTTGCAATGATATTTCCATGCTGAACTGAGTTGTTCTGGGTCAACTATGAAGGCAAACCCACTTTCCTTTCAGTATTTGCTGCAATTGGCAGAAACAAGCTATTTGCTCATTCGCCTGAAAATGCTTTTAAGCGCATAAAAACTTACACTCTTGATTTCTGGCTAAATAAAAGCTGTTGCAATGATATTTCCATGCTGAAACTGAGTTGTTCTGGGTCAACTATGAAGGCAAACCCACTTTCCTTTCAGTATTTTGCTGCAATTGGCAGAAACAAGCATATTTGCTCATTCGGCTGAAAATGCTTTTAAGCGCATTAAAAACTTACACTCTTGATTTCTGGCTAAATAAAAGCTGTTGCAATGATATTTCCATGCTGAACTGAGTTGTTCTGGTCAACTATGAAGGCAAACCCACTTTCCCTTCAGTATTTTGCTGCATTTGGCAGAAATCAGCTCATTCGGCCTGAAAATGCTTTTAAGCGCATAAAAACTTACACTCTTGATTTCTGGCTAAATAAAAGCTGTTGCAATGATATTTCCATGCTGAACTGAGTTGTTCTGGGTCAACTATGAAGGCAAACCCACTTTCCTTTCAGTATTTTGCTGCAATTGGCAGAAACAAGCATATTTGCTCATTCGGCCTGAAAATGCTTTTAAGCGCATAAAAACTTACACTCTTGATTTCTGGCTAAATAAAAGCTGTTGCAATGATATTTCCATGCTGAACCGAGTTGTTCTGGGTCAACTATGAAGGCAAACCCACTTTCCCTTCAGTATTTTGCTGCATTTGGCAGAAATCAGCTCATTCGGCCTGAAAATGCTTTTAAGCGCATAAAAACTTACACTCTTGATTTCTGGCTAAATAAAAGCTGTTGCAATGATATTTCCATGCTGAACTGAGTTTTTCTGGGTCAACTATGAAGGCAAACCCACTTTCCTTTCAGTATTTTGCTGCAATTAGCAAAAACAAGCATATTTGCTCATTCAGCCTGAAAATGCTTTTAAGCGCATAAAAACTTACACTCTTGATTTCTGGCTAAATAAAAGCTGTTGCAATGATATTTCCATGCTGAACTGAGTTGTTCTGGGTCAACTATGAAGGCAAACCCACTTCCTTTCAGTATTTTGCTGCAATTGGCAGAAACAAGCATATTTGCTCATTCGGCCTGAAAATGCTTTTAAGCGCATAAAAACTTACACTCTTGATTTATGGCTAAATAAAAGCTGTTGCAATGATATTTCCATGCTGAACTGAGTTGTTCTGGGTCAACTATGAAGGCAAACCCACTTTCCTTTCAGTATTTTGCTGCAATTGGCAGAAACAAGCATATTTGCTCATTCGGCCTCTGAAAATGCTTTTAAGCGCATAAAAACTTACACTCTTGATTTCTGGCTAAATAAAAGCTGTTGCAATGATATTTCCATGCTGAACTGAGTTGCTCTGGGTCAACTATGAAGGCAAACCCACTTTCCTTTCAGTATTTTGCTGCAATTGGCAGAAACAAGCATATTTGCTCATTCGGCCTGAAAATGCTTTTAAGCGCATAAAAACTTACACTCTTGGATTTCTGGCTAAATAAAAGCTGTTGCAATGATATTTCCATGCTGAACTGAGTTGTTCTGGGTCAACTATGAAGGCAAACCCACTTTCCCTTCAGTATTTTGCTGCATTTGGCAGAAATCAGCTCATTCGGCCTGAAAATGCTTTTAAGCGCATAAAAACTTACACTCTTGATTTCTGGCTAAATAAAAGCTGTTGCAATGATATTTCCATGCTGAACTGAGTTGTTCTGGGTCAACTATGAAGGCAAATCCACTTTCCCTTCAGTATTTTGCTGCATTTGGCAGAAACAAGCATATTTGCTCATTCGGCCTGAAAATGCTTTTAAGCGCATAAAAACTTACACTCTTGATTTCTGGCTAAATAAAAGCTGTTGCAATGATATTTCCATGCTGAACCGAGTTGTTCTGGGTCAACTATGAAGGCAAACCCACTTTCCCTTCAGTATTTTGCTGCATTTGGCAGAAATCAGCTCATTCGGCGTGAAAATGCTTTTAAGCGCATAAAAACTTACACTCTTGATTTCTGGCTAAATAAAAGCTGTTGCAATGATATTTCCATGCTGAACTGAGTTTTTCTGGGTCAACTATGAAGGCAAACCCACTTTCCTTTCAGTATTTTGCTGCAATTAGCAAAAACAAGCATATTTGCTCATTCAGCCTGAAAATGCTTTTAAGCGCATAAAAACTTACACTCTTGATTTCTGGCTAAATAAAAGCTGTTGCAATGATATTTCCATGCTGAACTGAGTTGTTCTGGGTCAACTATGAAGGCAAACCCACTTTCCTTTCAGTATTTTGCTGCAATTGGCAGAAACAAGCATATTTGCTCATTCGGCCTGAAAATGCTTTTAAGCGCATAAAAACTTACACTCTTGATTTATGGCTAAATAAAAGCTGTTGCAATGATATTTCCATGCTGAACTGAGTTGTTCTGGGTCAACTATGAAGGCAAACCCACTTTCCTTTCAGTATTTTGCTGCAATTGGCAGAAACAAGCATATTTGCTCATTCGGCCTGAAAATGCTTTTAAGCGCATAAAAACTTACACTCTTGATTTCTGGCTAAATAAAAGCTGTTGCAATGATATTTCCATGCTGAACTGAGTTGCTCTGGGTCAACTATGAAGGCAAACCCACTTTCCTTTCAGTATTTTGCTGCAATTGGCAGAAACAAGCATATTTGCTCATTCGGCCTGAAAATGCTTTTAAGCGCATAAAAACTTACACTCTTGATTTCTGGCTAAATAAAAGCTGTTGCAATGATATTTCCATGCTGAACTGAGTTGTTCTGGGTCAACTATGAAGGCAAACCCACTTTCCCTTCAGTATTTTGCTGCATTTGGCAGAAATCAGCTCATTCGGCCTGAAAATGCTTTTAAGCGCATAAAAACTTACACTCTTGATTTCTGGCTAAATAAAAGCTGTTGCAATGATATTTCCATGCTGAACTGAGTTGTTCTGGGTCAACTATGAAGGCAAATCCACTTTCCCTTCAGTATTTTGCTGCATTTGGCAGAAATCAGCTCATTCGGCCTGAAAATGCTTTTAAGCGCATAAAAACTTACACTCTTGATTTCTGGCTAAATAAAAGCTGTTGCAATGATATTTCCATGCTGAACTGAGTTGTTCTGGGTCAACTATGAAGGCAAACCCACTTTCCCTTCAGTATTTTGCTGCATTTGGCAGAAATCAGCTCATTCGGCCTGAAAATGCTTTTAAGCGCATAAAAACTTACACTCTTGATTTCTGGCTAAATAAAAGCTGTTGCAATGATATTTCCATGCTGAACTGAGTTTTTCTGGGTCAAGAACGAAGGCAATCCCACTTTCCTTTCAGTATTTTGCTGCAATTGGCAGAAACAAGCATATTTGCTCATTCGGCCTGAAAATGCTTTTAAGCGCATAAAAACTTACACTCTTGATTTCTGGCTAAATAAAAGCTGTTGCAATGATATTTCCATGCTGAACTGAGTTGTTCTGGGTCAACTATGAAGGCAAACCCACTTTCCCTTCAGTATTTTGCTGCATTTGGCAGAAATCAGCTCATTCGGCCTGAAAATGCTTTTAAGCGCATAAAAACTTACACTCTTGATTTCTGGCTAAATAAAAGCTGTTGCAATGATATTTCCATGCTGAACTGAGTTGTTCTGGGTCAACTATGAAGGCAAACCCACTTTCCTTTCAGTATTTTGCTGCAATTGGCAGAAACAAGCATATTTGCTCATTCGGCCTGAAAATGCTTTTAAGCGCATCAAAACTTACACTCTTGATTTCTGGCTAAATAAAAGCTGTTGCAATGATATTTCCATGCTGAACTGAGTTGTTCTGGGTCAACTATGAAGGCAAACCCACTTTCCTTTCAGTATTTTGCTGCAATTGGCAGAAACAAGCATATTTGCTCATTCGGCCTGAAAATGCTTTTAAGCGCATAAAAACTTACACTCTTGATTTCTGGCTAAATAAAAGCTGTTGCAATGATATTTCCATGCTGAACTGAGTTGTTCTGGGTCAACTATGAAGGCAAACCCACTTTCCTTTCAGTATTTTGCTGCAATTGGCAGAAACAATCATATTTGCTCATTCGGCCTGAAAATGCTTTTAAGCGCATAAAAACTTACACTCTTGATTTCTGGCTAAATAAAAGCTGTTGCAATGATATTTCCATGCTGAACTGAGTTGTTCTGGGTCAACTATGAAGGCAAACCCACTTTCCTTTCAGTATTTTGCTGCAATTGGCAGAAACAAGCATATTTGCTCATTCGGCCTGAAAATGCTTTTAAGCGCATAAAAACTTACACTCTTGATTTCTGGCTAAATAAAAGCTGTTGCAATGATATTTCCATGCTGAACTGAGTTGTTCTGGGTCAACTATGAAGGCAAACCCACTTTCCTTTCAGTATTTTGCTGCAATTGGCAGAAACAAGCATATTTGCTCATTCGGCCTGAAAATGCTTTTAAGCGCATAAAAACTTACACTCTTGATTTCTGGCTAAATAAAAGCTGTTGCAATGATATTTCCATGCTGAACTGAGTTGTTCTGGGTCAACTATGAAGGCAAACCCACTTTCCTTTCAGTATTTTGCTGCAATTGGCAGAAACAAGCATATTTGCTCATTCGGCCTGAAAATCCTTTTAAGCGCATAAAAACTTACACTCTTGATTTCTGGCTAAATAAAAGCTGTTGCAATGATATTTCCATGCTGAACTGAGTTGTTCTGGGTCAACTATGAAGGCAAACCCACTTTCCCTTCAGTATTTAGCTGCATTTGGCAGAAACAAGCATATTTGCTCATTCGGCCTGAAAATGCTTTTAAGCGCATAAAAACTTACACTCTTGATTTCTGGCTAAATAAAAGCTGTTGCAATGATATTTCCATGCTGAACTGAGTTGTTCTGGGTCAACTATGAAGGCAAACCCACTTTCCTTTCAGTATTTTGCTGCAATTGGCAGAAACAAGCATATTTGCTCATGCGGCCTGAAAATGCTTTGAAGCGCATAAAAACTTACACTCTTGATTTCTGGCTAAATAAAAGCTGTTGCAATGATATTTCCATGCTGAACTGAGTTGTTCTGGGTCAACTATGAAGGCAAACCCACTTTCCCTTCAGTATTTTGCTGCATTTGGCAGAAATCAGCTCATTCGGCCTGAAAATGCTTTTAAGCGCATAAAAACTTACACTCTTGTTTTCTGGCTAAATAAAAGCTGTTGCAATGATATTTCCATGCTGAACTGAGTTGTTCTGGGTCAACTATGAAGGCAAACCCACTTTCCTTTCAGTATTTTGCTGCAATTGGCAGAAACAAGCATATTTGCTCATTCGGCCTGAAAATGCTTTTAAGCGCATAAAAACTTACACTCTTGATTTCTGGCTAAATAAAAGCTGTTGCAATGATATTTCCATGCTGAACTGAGTTGTTCTGGGTCAACTATGAAGCAAACCCACTTTCCTTTCAGTATTTTGCTGCAATTGGCAGAAACAAGCATATTTGCTCATTCGGCCTGAAAATGCTTTTAAGCGCATAAAAACTTACACTCTTGATTTCTGGCTAAATAAAAGCTGTTGCAATGATATTTCCATGCTGAACTGAGTTGTTCTGGGTCAACTATGAAGGCAAACCCACTTTCCTTTCAGTATTTTGCTGCAATTGGCAGAAACAAGCATATTTGCTCATTCGGGCTGAAAATGCTTTTAAGCGCATAAAAACTTACACTCTTGATTTCTGGCTAAATAAAAGCTGTTGCAATGATATTTCCATGCTGAACTGAGTTGTTCTGGGTCAACTATGAAGGCAAACCCACTTTCCCTTCAGTATTTTGCTGCATTTGGCAGAAATCAGCTCATTCGGCCTGAAAATGCTTTTAAGCGCATAAAAACTTACACTCTTGATTTCTGGCTAAATAAAAGCTGTTGCAATGATATTTCCATGCTGAACTGAGTTGTTCTGGGTCAACTATGAAGGCAAACCCACTTTCCCTTCAGTATTTTGCTGCAATTGGCAGAAACAAGCATATTTGCTCATTCGGCCTGAAAATGCTTTTAAGCGCATAAAAACTTACACTCTTGATTTCTGGCTAAATAAAAGCTGTTGCAATGATATTTCCATGCTGAACTGAGTTGTTCTGGGTCAACTATGAAGGCAAAACCCACTTTCCTTTCAGTATTTTGCTGCAATTGGCAGAAACAAGCATATTTGCTCATTCGGCCTGAAAATGCTTTTAAGCGCATAAAAACTTACACTCTTGATTTCTGGCTAAATAAAAGCTGTTGCAATGATATTCCCATGCTGAACTGAGTTGTTCTGGGTCAACTATGAAGGCAAACCCACTTTCCTTTCAGTATTTTGCTGCAATTGGCAGAAACAAGCATATTTGCTCATTCGGCCTGAAAATGCTTTTAAGCGCATAAAAACTTACACTCTTGATTTCTGGCTAAATAAAAGCTGTTGCAATGATATTTCCATGCTGAACTGAGTTGTTCTGGGTCAACTATGAAGGCAAACCCACTTTCCTTTCAGTATTTTGCTGCAATTGGCAGAAACAAGCATATTTGCTCATTCGGCCTGAAAATGCTTTTAAGCGCATAAAAACTTACACTCTTGATTTCTGGCTAAATAAAAGCTGTTGCAATGATATTTCCATGCTGAACTGAGTTTTTCTGGGTCAACTATGAAGGTAAACCCACTTTCCTTTCAGTATTTTGCTGCAATTGGCAGAAACAAGCATATTTGCTCATTCGGCCTGAAAATGCTTTTAAGCGCATAAAAACTTACACTCTTGATTTCTGGCTAAATAAAAGCTGTTGCAATGATATTTCCATGCTGAACTGAGTTGTTCTGGGTCAACTATGAAGGCAAACCCACTTTCCTTTCAGTATTTTGCTGCAATTGGCAGAAACAAGCATATTTGCTCATTCGGCCTGAAAATGCTTTTAAGCGCATAAAAACTTACACTCTTGATTTCTGGCTAAATAAAAGCTGTTGCAATGATATTTCCATGCTGAACTGAGTTGTTCTGGGTCAACTATGAAGGCAAACCCACTTTCCCTTCAGTATTTTGCTGCAATTGGCAGAAACAAGCATATTTGCTCATTCGGCCTGAAAATGCTTTTAAGCGCATAAAAACTTACACTCTTGATTTCTGGCTAAATAAAAGCTGTTGCAATGATATTTCCATGCTGAACTGAGTTGTTCTGGGTCAACTATGAAGGCAAAACCCACTTTCCTTTCAGTATTTTGCTGCAATTGGCAGAAACAAGCATATTTGCTCATTCGGCCTGAAAATGCTTTTAAGCGCATAAAAACTTACACTCTTGATTTCTGGCTAAATAAAAGCTGTTGCAATGATATTTCCATGCTGAACTGAGTTGTTCTGGGTCAACTATGAAGGCAAACCCACTTTCCTTTCAGTATTTTGCTGCAATTGGCAGAAACAAGCATATTTGCTCATTCGGCCTGAAAATGCTTTTAAGCGCATAAAAACTTACACTCTTGATTTCTGGCTAAATAAAAGCTGTTGCAATGATATTTCCATGCTGAACTGAGTTTTTCTGGGTCAACTATGAAGGTAAACCCACTTTCCTTTCAGTATTTTGCTGCAATTGGCAGAAACAAGCATATTTGCTCATTCGGCCTGAAAATGCTTTTAAGCGCATAAAAACTTACACTCTTGATTTCTGGCTAAATAAAAGCTGTTGCAATGATATTTCCATGCTGAACTGAGTTGTTCTGGGTCAACTATGAAGGCAAACCCACTTTCCTTTCAGTATTTTGCTGCAATTGGCAGAAACAAGCATATTTGCTCATTCGGCCTGAAAATGCTTTTAAGCGCATAAAAACTTACACTCTTGATTTCTGGCTAAATAAAAGCTGTTGCAATGATATTTCCATGCTGAACTGAGTTGTTCTGGGTCAACTATGAAGGCAAACCCACTTTCCCTTCAGTATTTTGCTGCATTTGGCAGAAATCAGCTCATTCGGCCTGAAAATGCTTTTAAGCGCATAAAAACTTACACTCTTGATTTCTGGCTAAATAAAAGCTGTTGCAATGATATTTCCATGCTGAACTGAGTTGTTCTGGGTCAACTATGAAGGCAAACCCACTTTCCTTTCAGTATTTTGCTGCAATTGGCAGAAACAAGCATATTTGCTCATTCGGCCTGAAAATGCTTTTAAGCGCATAAAAACTTACACTCTTGATTTCTGGCTAAATAAAAGCTGTTGCAATGATATTTCCATGCTGAACTGAGTTGTTCTGGGTCAACTATGAAGGCAAACCCACTTTCCCTTCAGTATTTTGCTGCAATTGGCAGAAACAAGCATATTTGCTCATTCGGCCTGAAAATGCTTTTAAGCGCATAAAAACTTACACTCTTGATTTCTGGCTAAATAAAAGCTGTTGCAATGATATTTCCATGCTGAACTGAGTTGTTCTGGGTCAACTATGAAGGCAAACCCACTTTCCTTTCAGTATTTTGCTGCAATTGGCAGAAACAAGCATATTTGCTCATTCGGCCTGTAAATGCTTTTAAGCGCATAAAAACTTACACTCTTGATTTCTGGCTAAATAAAAGCTGTTGCAATGATATTTCCATGCTGAACTGAGTTGCTCTGGGTCAACTATGAAGGCAAACCCACTTTCCTTTCAGTATTTTGCTGCAATTGGCAGAAACAAGCATATTTGCTCATTCGGCCTGAAAATGCTTTTAAGCGCATAAAAACTTACACTCTTGATTTCTGGCTAAATAAAAGCTGTTGCAATGATATTTCCATGCTGAACTGAGTTGTTCTGGGTCAACTATGAAGGCAAACCCACTTTCCTTTCAGTATTTTGCTGCAATTGGCAGAAACAAGCATATTTGCTCATTCGGCCTGAAAATGCTTTTAAGCGCATAAAAACTTACACTCTTGATTTCTGGCTAAATAAAAGCTGTTGCAATGATATTTCCATGCTGAACTGAGTTGTTCTGGGTCAACTATGAAGGCAAACCCACTTTCCTTTCAGTATTTTGCTGCAATTGGCAGAAACAAGCATATTTGCTCATTCGGCCTGAAAATGCTTTTAAGCGCATAAAAACTTACACTCTTGATTTCTGGCTAAATAAAAGCTGTTGCAATGATATTTCCATGCTGAACTGAGTTGTTCTGGGTCAACTATGAAGGCAAACCCACTTTCCTTTCAGTATTTTGCTGCAATTGGCAGAAACAAGCATATTTGCTCATTCGGCCTGAAAATGCTTTTAAGCGCATAAAAACTTACACTCTTGATTTCTGGCTAAATAAAAGCTGTTGCAATGATATTTCCATGCTGAACTGAGTTGTTCTGGGTCAACTATGAAGGCAAACCCACTTTCCCTTCAGTATTTTGCTGCATTTGGCAGAAATCAGCTCATTCGGCCTGAAAATGCTTTTAAGCGCATAAAAACTTACACTCTTGATTTCTGGCTAAATAAAAGCTGTTGCAATGATATTTCCATGCTGAACTGAGTTGTTCTGGGTCAACTATGAAGGCAAACCCACTTTCCTTTCAGTATTTTGCTGCAATTGGCAGAAACAAGCATATTTGCTCATTCGGCCTGAAAATGCTTTTAAGCGCATAAAAACTTACACTCTTGATTTCTGGCTAAATAAAAGCTGTTGCAATGATATTTCCATGCTGAACCGAGTTGTTCTGGGTCAACTATGAAGGCAAACCCACTTTCCCTTCAGTATTTTGCTGCATTTGGCAGAAATCAGCTCATTCGGCCTGAAAATGCTTTTAAGCGCATAAAAACTTACACTCTTGATTTCTGGCTAAATAAAAGCTGTTGCAATGATATTTCCATGCTGAACTGAGTTTTTCTGGGTCAACTATGAAGGCAAACCCACTTTCCTTTCAGTATTTTGCTGCAATTAGCAAAAACAAGCATATTTGCTCATTCAGCCTGAAAATGCTTTTAAGCGCATAAAAACTTACACTCTTGATTTCTGGCTAAATAAAAGCTGTTGCAATGATATTTCCATGCTGAACTGAGTTGTTCTGGGTCAACTATGAAGGCAAACCCACTTTCCTTTCAGTATTTTGCTGCAATTGGCAGAAACAAGCATATTTGCTCATTCGGCCTGAAAATGCTTTTAAGCGCATAAAAACTTACACTCTTGATTTCTGGCTAAATAAAAGCTGTTGCAATGATATTTCCATGCTGAACTGAGTTGCTCTGGGTCAACTATGAAGGCAAACCCACTTTCCTTTCAGTATTTTGCTGCAATTGGCAGAAACAAGCATATTTGCTCATTCGGCCTGAAAATGCTTTTAAGCGCATAAAAACTTACACTCTTGATTTCTGGCTAAATAAAAGCTGTTGCAATGATATTTCCATGCTGAACTGAGTTGTTCTGGGTCAACTATGAAGGCAAACCCACTTTCCCTTCAGTATTTTGCTGCATTTGGCAGAAATCAGCTCATTCGGCCTGAAAATGCTTTTAAGCGCATAAAAACTTACACTCTTGATTTCTGGCTAAATAAAAGCTGTTGCAATGATATTTCCATGCTGAACTGAGTTGTTCTGGGTCAACTATGAAGGCAAATCCACTTTCCCTTCAGTATTTTGCTGCATTTGGCAGAAATCAGCTCATTCGGCCTGAAAATGCTTTTAAGCGCATAAAAACTTACACTCTTGATTTCTGGCTAAATAAAAGCTGTTGCAATGATATTTCCATGCTGAACTGAGTTGTTCTGGGTCAACTATGAAGGCAAACCCACTTTCCCTTCAGTATTTTGCTGCATTTGGCAGAAATCAGCTCATTCGGCCTGAAAATGCTTTTAAGCGCATAAAAACTTACACTCTTGATTTCTGGCTAAATAAAAGCTGTTGCAATGATATTTCCATGCTGAACTGAGTTTTTCTGGGTCAAGAATGAAGGCAATCCCACTTTCCTTTCAGTATTTTGCTGCAATTGGCAGAAACAAGCATATTTGCTCATTCGGCCTGAAAATGCTTTTAAGCGCATAAAAACTTACACTCTTGATTTCTGGCTAAATAAAAGCTGTTGCAATGATATTTCCATGCTGAACTGAGTTGTTCTGGGTCAACTATGAAGGCAAACCCACTTTCCCTTCAGTATTTTGCTGCATTTGGCAGAAATCAGCTCATTCGGCCTGAAAATGCTTTTAAGCGCATAAAAACTTACACTCTTGATTTCTGGCTAAATAAAAGCTGTTGCAATGATATTTCCATGCTGAACTGAGTTGTTCTGGGTCAACTATGAAGGCAAACCCACTTTCCTTTCAGTATTTTGCTGCAATTGGCAGAAACAAGCATATTTGCTCATTCGGCCTGAAAATGCTTTTAAGCGCATAAAAACTTACACTCTTGATTTCTGGCTAAATAAAAGCTGTTGCAATGATATTTCCATGCTGAACTGAGTTGTTCTGGGTCAACTATGAAGGCAAACCCACTTTCCTTTCAGTATTTTGCTGCAATTGGCAGAAACAAGCATATTTGCTCATTCGGCCTGAAAATGCTTTTAAGCGCATAAAAACTTACACTCTTGATTTCTGGCTAAATAAAAGCTGTTGCAATGATATTTCCATGCTGAACTGAGTTGTTCTGGGTCAACTATGAAGGCAAACCCACTTTCCTTTCAGTATTTTGCTGCAATTGGCAGAAACAATCATATTTGCTCATTCGGCCTGAAAATGCTTTTAAGCGCATAAAAACTTACACTCTTGATTTCTGGCTAAATAAAAGCTGTTGCAATGATATTTCCATGCTGAACTGAGTTGTTCTGGGTCAACTATGAAGGCAAACCCACTTTCCTTTCAGTATTTTGCTGCAATTGGCAGAAACAAGCATATTTGCTCATTCGGCCTGAAAATGCTTTTAAGCGCATAAAAACTTACACTCTTGATTTCTGGCTAAATAAAAGCTGTTGCAATGATATTTCCATGCTGAACTGAGTTGTTCTGGGTCAACTATGAAGGCAAACCCACTTTCCTTTCAGTATTTTGCTGCAATTGGCAGAAACAAGCATATTTGCTCATTCGGCCTGAAAATGCTTTTAAGCGCATAAAAACTTACACTCTTGATTTCTGGCTAAATAAAAGCTGTTGCAATGATATTTCCATGCTGAACTGAGTTGTTCTGGGTCAACTATGAAGGCAAACCCACTTTCCTTTCAGTATTTTGCTGCAATTGGCAGAAACAAGCATATTTGCTCATTCGGCCTGAAAATGCTTTTAAGCGCATAAAAACTTACACTCTTGATTTCTGGCTAAATAAAAGCTGTTGCAATGATATTTCCATGCTGAACTGAGTTGTTCTGGGTCAACTATGAAGGCAAATCCACTTTCCCTTCAGTATTTTGCTGCATTTGGCAGAAATCAGCTCATTCGGCCTGAAAATGCTTTTAAGCGCATAAAAACTTACACTCTTGATTTCTGGCTAAATAAAAGCTGTTGCAATGATATTTCCATGCTGAACTGAGTTGTTCTGGGTCAACTATGAAGGCAAACCCACTTTCCCTTCAGTATTTTGCTGCATTTGGCAGAAATCAGCTCATTCGGCCTGAAAATGCTTTTAAGCGCATAAAAACTTACACTCTTGATTTCTGGCTAAATAAAAGCTGTTGCAATGATATTTCCATGCTGAACTGAGTTTTTCTGGGTCAAGAATGAAGGCAATCCCACTTTCCTTTCAGTATTTTGCTGCAATTGGCAGAAACAAGCATATTTGCTCATTCGGCCTGAAAATGCTTTTAAGCGCATAAAAACTTACACTCTTGATTTCTGGCTAAATAAAAGCTGTTGCAATGATATTTCCATGCTGAACTGAGTTGTTCTGGGTCAACTATGAAGGCAAACCCACTTTCCCTTCAGTATTTTGCTGCATTTGGCAGAAATCAGCTCATTCGGCCTGAAAATGCTTTTAAGCGCATAAAAACTTACACTCTTGATTTATGGCTAAATAAAAGCTGTTACAATGATATTTCCATGCTGAACTGAGTTGCTCTGGGTCAACTATGAAGGCAAACCCACTTTCCTTTCAGTATTTTGCTGCAATTGGCAGAAACAAGCATATTTGCTCATTCGGCCTGAAAATGCTTTTAAGCGCATAAAAAGTTACACTCTTGATTTCTGGCTAAATAAAAGCTGTTGCAATGATATTTCCATGCTGAACTGAGTTGTTCTGGGTCAACTATGAAGGCAAACCCACTTTCCTTTCAGTATTTTGCTGCAATTGGCAGGCACAAGCATATTTGCTCATTCGGCCTGAAAATGCTTTTAAGCGCATAAAAACTTACACTCTTGATTTCTGGCTAAATAAAAGCTGTTGCAATGATATTTCCATGCTGAACTGAGTTGTTCTGGGTCAACTATGAAGGCAAACCCACTTTCCTTTCAGTATTTTGCTGCAATTGGCAGAAACAAGCATATTTGCTCATTCGGCCTGAAAATGCTTTTAAGCGCATAAAAACTTACACTCTTGATTTCTGGCTAAATAAAAGCTGTTGCAATGATATTTCCATGCTGAACTGAGTTGTTCTGGGTCAACTATGAAGGCAAACCCACTTTCCTTTCAGTATTTTGCTGCAATTGGCAGAAACAAGCATATTTGCTCATTCGGCCTGAAAATGCTTTTAAGCGCATAAAAACTTACACTCTTGATTTCTGGCTAAATAAAAGCTGTTGCAATGATATTTCCATGCTGAACTGAGTTGTTCTGGGTCAACTATGAAGGCAAACCCACTTTCCTTTCAGTATTTTGCTGCAATTGGCAGAAACAAGCATATTTGCTCATTCGGCCTGAAAATGCTTTTAAGCGCATAAAAACTTACACTCTTGATTTCTGGCTAAATAAAAGCTGTTGCAATGATATTTCCATGCTGAACTGAGTTGTTCTGGGTCAACTATGAAGGCAAACCCACTTTCCCTTCAGTATTTTGCTGCAATTGGCAGAAACAAGCATATTTGCTCATTCGGCCTGAAAATGCTTTTAAGCGCATAAAAACTTACACTCTTGATTTCTGGCTAAATAAAAGCTGTTGCAATGATATTTCCATGCTGAACTGAGTTGTTCTGGGTCAACTATGAAGGCAAACCCACTTTCCCTTCAGTATTTTGCTGCATTTGGCAGAAATCAGCTCATTCGGCCTGAAAATGCTTTTAAGCGCATAAAAACTTACACTCTTGATTTCTGGCTAAATAAAAGCTGTTGCAATGATATTTCCATGCTGAACTGAGTTGTTCTGGGTCAACTATGAAGGCAAACCCACTTTCCCTTCAGTATTTTGCTGCATTTGGCAGAAATCAGCTCATTCGGCCTGAAAATGCTTTTAACCACATAAAAACTTACACTCTTGATTTCTGGCTAAATAAAAGCTGTTGCAATAATATTTCCATGCTGAACTGAGTTGTTCTGGGTCAACTATGAAGGCAAACCCACTTTCCTTTCAGTATTTTGCTGCAATTGGCAGAAACAAGCATATTTGCTCATTCGGCCTGAAAATGCTTTTAAGCGCATAAAAACTTACACTCTTGATTTCTGGCTAAATAAAAGCTGTTGCAATGATATTTCCATGCTGAACTGAGTTGTTCTGGGTCAACTATGAAGGCAAACCCACTTTCCCTTCAGTATTTTGCTGCATTTGGCAGAAATCAGCTCATTCGGCCTGAAAATGCTTTTAAGCGCATAAAAACTTACACTCTTGATTTCTGGCTAAATAAAAGCTGTTGCAATGATATTTCCATGCTGAACTGAGTTGTTCTGGGTCAACTATGAAGGCAAACCCACTTTCCTTTCAGTATTTTGCTGCAATTGGCAGAAACAAGCATATTTGCTCATTCGGCCTGAAAATGCTTTTAAGCGCATAAAAACTTACACTCTTGATTTCTGGCTAAATAAAAGCTGTTGCAATGATATTTCCATGCTGAACTGAGTTGTTCTGGGTCAACTATGAAGGCAAACCCACTTTCCTTTCAGTATTTTGCTGCAATTGGCAGAAACAAGCATATTTGCTCATTCGGCCTGAAAATGCTTTTAAGCGCATAAAAACTTACACTCTTGATTTCTGGCTAAATAAAAGCTGTTGCAATGATATTTCCATGCTGAACTGAGTTGTTCTGGGTCAACTATGAAGGCAAACCCACTTTCCCTTCAGTATTTTGCTGCATTTGGCAGAAATCAGCTCATTCGGCCTGAAAATGCTTTTAAGCGCATAAAAACTTACACTCTTGATTTCTGGCTAAATAAAAGCTGTTGCAATGATATTTCCATGCTGAACTGAGTTGTTCTGGGTCAACTATGAAGGCAAACCCACTTTCCTTTCAGTATTTTGCTGCAATTGGCAGAAACAAGCATATTTGCTCATTCGGCCTGAAAATGCTTTTAAGCGCATAAAAACTTACACTCTTGATTTCTGGCTAAATAAAAGCTGTTGCAATGATATTTCCATGCTGAACTGAGTTGTTCTGGGTCAACTATGAAGGCAAACCCACTTTCCCTTCAGTATTTTGCTGCATTTGGCAGAAATCAGCTCATTCGGCCTGAAAATGCTTTTAAACGCATAAAAACTTACACTCTTGATTTCTGGCTAAATAAAAGCTGTTGCAATGATATTTCCATGCTGAACTGAGTTGTTCTGGGTCAACTATGAAGGCAAACCCACTTTCCCTTCAGTATTTTGCTGCATTTGGCAGAAATCAGCTCATTCGGCCTGAAAATGCTTTTAAGCGCATAAAAACTTACACTCTTGATTTCTGGCTAAATAAAAGCTGTTGCAATGATATTTCCATGCTGAACTGAGTTGTTCTGGGTCAACTATGAAGGCAAACCCACTTTCCTTTCAGTATTTTGCTGCAATTGGCAGAAACAAGCATATTTGCTCATTCGGCCTGAAAATGCTTTTAAGCGCATAAAAACTTACACTCTTGATTTCTGGCTAAATAAAAGCTGTTGCAATGATATTTCCATGCTGAACTGAGTTGTTCTGGGTCAACTATGAAGGCAAACCCACTTTCCCTTCAGTATTTTGCTGCATTTGGCAGAAATCAGCTCATTCGGCCTGAAAATGCTTTTAAGCGCATAAAAACTTACACTCTTGATTTCTGGCTAAATAAAAGCTGTTGCAATGATATTTCCATGCTGAACTGAGTTGTTCTGGGTCAACTATGAAGGCAAACCCACTTTCCTTTCAGTATTTTGCTGCAATTGGCAGAAACAAGCATATTTGCTCATTCGGCCTGAAAATGCTTTTAAGCGCATAAAAACTTACACTCTTGATTTCTGGCTAAATAAAAGCTGTTGCAATGATATTTCCATGCTGAACTGAGTTGTTCTGGGTCAACTATGAAGGCAAACCCACTTTCCTTTCAGTATTTTGCTGCAATTGGCAGAAACAAGCATATTTGCTCATTCGGCCTGAAAATGCTTTTAAGCGCATAAAAACTTACACTCTTGATTTCTGGCTAAATAAAAGCTGTTGCAATGATATTTCCATGCTGAACTGAGTTGTTCTGGGTCAACTATGAAGGCAAACCCACTTTCCTTTCAGTATTTTGCTGCAATTGGCAGAAACAAGCATATTTGCTCATTCGGCCTGAAAATGCTTTTAAGCGCATAAAAACTTACACTCTTGATTTCTGGCTAAATAAAAGCTGTTGCAATGATATTTCCATGCTGAACTGAGTTGTTCTGGGTCAACTATGAAGGCAAACCCACTTTCCTTTCAGTATTTTGCTGCAATTGGCAGAAACAAGAATATTTGCTCATTCGGCCTGAAAATGCTTTTAAGCGCATAAAAACTTACACTCTTGATTTCTGGCTAAATAAAAGCTGTTGCAATGATATTTCCATGCTGAACTGAGTTGTTCTGGGTCAACTATGAAGGCAAACCCACTTTCCCTTCAGTATTTTGCTGCATTTGGCAGAAATCAGCTCATTCGGCCTGAAAATGCTTTTAAGCGCATAAAAACTTACACTCTTGATTTCTGGCTAAATAAAAGCTGTTGCAATGATATTTCCATGCTGAACTGAGTTGTTCTGGGTCAACTATGAAGGCAAACCCACTTTCCTTTCAGTATTTTGCTGCAATTGGCAGAAACAAGCATATTTGCTCATTCGGCCTGAAAATGCTTTTAAGCGCATAAAAACTTACACTCTTGATTTCTGGCTAAATAAAAGCTGTTGCAATGATATTTCCATGCTGAACTGAGTTGTTCTGGGTCAACTATGAAGGCAAACCCACTTTCCTTTCAGTATTTTGCTGCAATTGGCAGAAACAAGCATATTTGCTCATTCGGCCTGAAAATGCTTTTAAGCGCATAAAAACTTACACTCTTGATTTCTGGCTAAATAAAAGCTGTTGCAATGATATTTCCATGCTGAAATGAGTTGTTCTGGGTCAACTATGAAGGCAAACCCACTTTCCTTTCAGTATTTTGCTGCATTTGGCAGAAATCAGCTCATTCGGCCTGAAAATGCTTTTAAGCGCATAAAAACTTACACTCTTGATTTCTGGCTAAATAAAAGCTGTTGCAATGATATTTCCATGCTGAACTGAGTTGTTCTGGGTCAACTATGAAGGCAAACCCACTTTCCCTTCAGTATTTTGCTGCAATTGGCAGAAACAAGCATATTTGCTCATTCGGCCTGAAAATGCTTTTAAGCGCATAAAAACTTACACTCTTGATTTCTGGCTAAATAAAAGCTGTTCCTATGATATTTCCATGCTGAACTGAGTTGTTCTGGGTCAACTATGAAGGCAAACCCACTTTCCTTTCAGTATTTTGCTGAAATTGGCAGAAACAAGTATATTTTCTCATTCGGCCTGAAAATGCTTTTAAGCGCATAAAAACTTACACTCTTGATTTCTGGCTAAATAAAAGCTGTTGCAATGATATTTCCATGCTGAACTGAGTTGTTCTGGGTCAACTATGAAGGCAAACCCACTTTCCTTTCAGTATTTTGCTGCAATTGGCAGAAACAAGCATATTTGCTCATTCGGCCTGAAAATGCTTTTAAGCGCATAAAAACTTACACTCTTGATTTCTGGCTAAATAAAAGCTGTTGCAATGATATTTCCATGCTGAACTGAGTTGTTCTGGGTCAACTATGAAGGCAAACCCACTTTCCCTTCAGTATTTTGCTGCATTTGGCAGAAATCAGCTCATTCGGCCTGAAAATGCTTTTAAGCGCATAAAAACTTACACTCTTGATTTCTGGCTAAATAAAAGCTGTTGCAATGATATTTCCATGCTGAACTGAGTTGTTCTGGGTCAACTATGAAGGCAAACCCACTTTCCCTTCAGTATTTTGCTGCATTTGGCAGAAATCAGCTCATTCGGCCTGAAAATGCTTTTAAGCGCATAAAAACTTACACTCTTGATTTCTGGCTAAATAAAAGCTGTTGCAATGATATTTCCATGCTGAACTGAGTTGTTCTGGGTCAACTATGAAGGCAAACCCACTTTCCCTTCAGTATTTTGCTGCATTTGGCAGAAATCAGCTCATTCGGCCTGAAAATGCTTTTAAGCGCATAAAAACTTACACTCTTGATTTCTGGCTAAATAAAAGCTGTTGCAATGATATTTCCATGCTGAACTGAGTTGTTCTGGGTCAACTATGAAGGCAAACCCACTTTCCCTTCAGTATTTTGCTGCAATTGGCAGAAACAAGCATATTTGCTCATTCGGCCTGAAAATGCTTTTAAGCGCATAAAAACTTACACTCTTGATTTCTGGCTAAATAAAAGCTGTTGCAATGATATTTCCATGCTGAACTGAGTTGTTCTGGGTCAACTATGAAGGCAAACCCACTTTCCCTTCAGTATTTTGCTGCAATTGGCAGAAACAAGCATATTTGCTCATTCGGCCTGAAAATGCTTTTAAGCGCATAAAAACTTACACTCTTGATTTCTGGCTAAATAAAAGCTGTTGCAATGATATTTCCATGCTGAACTGAGTTGTTCTGGGTCAACTATGAAGGCAAACCCACTTTCCTTTCAGTATTTTGCTGCAATTGGCAGAAACAAGCATATTTGCTCATTCGGCCTGAAAATGCTTTTAAGCGCATAAAAACTTACACTCTTGATTTCTGGCTAAATAAAAGCTGTTGCAATGATATTTCCATGCTGAAATGAGTTGTTCTGGGTCAACTATGAAGGCAAACCCACTTTCCCTTCAGTATTTTGCTGCATTTGGCAGAAATCAGCTCATTCGGCCTGAAAATGCTTTTAAGCGCATAAAAACTTACACTCTTGATTTCTGGCTAAATAAAAGCTGTTGCAATGATATTTCCATGCTGAACTGAGTTGTTCTGGGTCAACTATGAAGGCAAACCCACTTTCCTTTCAGTATTTTGCTGTAATTGGCAGAAACAAGCATATTTGCTCATTCGGCCTGAAAATGCTTTTAAGCGCAAAAAAACTTACACTCTTGATTTCTGGCTAAATAAAAGCTGTTGCAATGATATTTCCATGCTGAACTGAGTTGTTCTGGGTCAACTATGAAGGCAAACCCACTTTCCCTTCAGTATTTTGCTGCAATTGGCAGAAACAAGCATATTTGCTCATTCGGCCTGAAAATGCTTTTAAGCGCATAAAAACTTACACTCTTGATTTCTGGCTAAATAAAAGCTGTTGCAATGATATTTCCATGCTGAACTGAGTTGTTCTGGGTCAAATATGAAGGCAAACCCACTTTCCTTTCAGTATTTTGCTGCAATTGGCAGAAACAAGCATATTTGCTCATTCGGCCTGAAAATGCTTTTAAGTGCATAAAAACTTACACTCTTGATTTCTGGCTAAATAAAAGCTGTTGCAATGATATTTCCATGCTGAACTGAGTTGTTCTGGGTCAACTATGAAGGCAAACCCACTTTCCTTTCAGTATTTTGCTGCAATTGGCAGAAACAAGCATATTTGCTCATTCGGCCTGAAAATGCTTTTAAGCGCATAAAAACTTACACTCTTGATTTCTGGCTAAATAAAAGCTGTTGCAATGATATTTCCATGCTGAACTGAGTTGTTCTGGGTCAACTATGAAGGCAAACCCACTTTCCCTTCAGTATTTTGCTGCATTTGGCAGAAATCAGCTCATTCAGCCTGAAAATGCTTTTAAGCGCATAAAAACTTACACTCTTGATTTCTGGCTAAATAAAAGCTGTTGCAATGATATTTCCATGCTGAACTGAGTTGTTCTGGGTCAACTATGAAGGCAAACCCACTTTCCTTTCAGTATTTTGCTGCAATTGGCAGAAACAAGCATATTTGCTCATTCGGCCTGAAAATGCTTTTAAGCGCATAAAAACTTACACTCTTGATTTCTGGCTAAATAAAAGATGTTGCAATGATATTTCCATGCTGAACTGAGTTGTTCTGGGTCAACTATGAAGGCAAACCCACTTTCCTTTCAGTATTTTGCTGCAATTGGCAGAAACAAGCATATTTGCTCATTCGGCCTGAAAATGCTTTTAAGCGCATAAAAACTTACACTCTTGATTTCTGGCTAAATAAAAGCTGTTGCAATGATATTTCCATGCTGAACTGAGTTGTTCTGGGTCAACTGTGAAGGCAAACCCACTTTCCTTTCAGTATTTTGCTGCAATTGGCAGAAACAAGCATATTTGCTCATTCGGCCTGAAAATGCTTTTAAGCGCATAAAAACTTACACTCTTGATTTCTGGCTAAATAAAAGCTGTTGCAATGATATTTCCATGCTGAACTGAGTTGTTCTGGGTCAACTGTGAAGGCAAACCCACTTTCCTTTCAGTATTTTGCTGCAATTGGCAGAAACAAGCATATTTGCTCATTCGGCCTGAAAATGCTTTTAAGCGCATAAAAACTTACACTCTTGATTTCTGGCTAAATAAAAGATGTTGCAATGATATTTCCATGCTGAACTGAGTTGTTCTGGGTCAACTATGAAGGCAAACCCACTTTCCCTTCAGTATTTTGCTGCATTTGGCAGAAATCAGCTCATTCGGCCTGAAAATGCTTTTAAGCGCATAAAAACTTACACTCTTGATTTCTGGCTAAATAAAAGCTGTTGCAATGATATTTCCATGCTGAACTGAGTTGTTCTGGGTCAACTATGAAGGCAAACCCACTTTCCTTTCAGTATTTTGCTGCAATTGGCAGAAACAAGCATATTTGCTCATTCTGCCTGAAAATGCTTTTAAGCGCATAAAAACTTACACTCTTGATTTCTGGCTAAATAAAAGCTGTTGCAATGATATTTCCATGCTGAACTGAGTTGTTCTGGGTCAACTATGAAGGCAAACCCACTTTCCTTTCAGTATTTTGCTGCAATTGGCAGAAACAAGCATATTTGCTCATTCGGCCTGAAAATGCTTTTAAGTGCATAAAAACTTACACTCTTGATTTCTGGCTAAATAAAAGATGTTGCAATGATATTTCCATGCTGAACTGAGTTGTTCTGGGTCAACTATGAAGGCAAACCCACTTTCCTTTCAGTATTTTGCTGCAATTGGCAGAAACAAGCATATTTGCTCATTCGGCCTGAAAATGCTTTTAAGCGCATAAAAACTTACACTCTTGATTTCTGGCTAAATAAAAGCTGTTGCAATGATATTTCCATGCTGAACTGAGTTGTTCTGGGTCAACTATGAAGGCAAACCCACTTTCCTTTCAGTATTTTGCTGCAATTGGCAGAAACAAGCATATTTGCTCATTCGGCCTGAAAATGCTTTTAAGCGCATAAAAACTTACACTCTTGATTTCTGGCTAAATAAAAGCTGTTGCAATGATATTTCCATGCTGAACTGAGTTGTTCTGGGTCAACTATGAAGGCAAACCCACTTTCCCTTCAGTATTTTGCTGCATTTGGCAGAAATCAGCTCATTCGGCCTGAAAATGCTTTTAAGCGCATAAAAACTTACACTCTTGATTTCTGGCTAAATAAAAGCTGTTGCAATGATATTTCCATGCTGAACTGAGTTGTTCTGGGTCAACTATGAAGGCAAACCCACTTTCCCTTCAGTATTTTGCTGCATTTGGCAGAAATCAGCTCATTCGGCCTGAAAATGCTTTTAACCACATAAAAACTTACACTCTTGATTTCTGGCTAAATAAAAGCTGTTGCAATAATATTTCCATGCTGAACTGAGTTGTTCTGGGTCAACTATGAAGGCAAACCCACTTTCCTTTCAGTATTTTGCTGCAATTGGCAGAAACAAGCATATTTGCTCATTCGGCCTGAAAATGCTTTTAAGCGCATAAAAACTTACACTCTTGATTTCTGGCTAAATAAAAGCTGTTGCAATGATATTTCCATGCTGAACTGAGTTGTTCTGGGTCAACTATGAAGGCAAACCCACTTTCCCTTCAGTATTTTGCTGCATTTGGCAGAAATCAGCTCATTCGGCCTGAAAATGCTTTTAAGCGCATAAAAACTTACACTCTTGATTTCTGGCTAAATAAAAGCTGTTGCAATGATATTTCCATGCTGAACTGAGTTGTTCTGGGTCAACTATGAAGGCAAACCCACTTTCCTTTCAGTATTTTGCTGCAATTGGCAGAAACAAGCATATTTGCTCATTCGGCCTGACAATGCTTTTAAGCTCATAAAAACTTACACTCTTGATTTCTGGCTAAATAAAAGCTGTTGCAATGATATTTCCATGCTGAACTGAGTTGTTCTGGGTCAACTATGAAGGCAAACCCACTTTCCTTTCAGTATTTTGCTGCAATTGGCAGAAACAAGCATATTTGCTCATTCGGCCTGAAAATGCTTTTAAGCGCATAAAAACTTACACTCTTGATTTCTGGCTAAATAAAAGCTGTTGCAATGATATTTCCATGCTGAACTGAGTTGTTCTGGGTCAACTATGAAGGCAAACCCACTTTCCCTTCAGTATTTTGCTGCATTTGGCAGAAATCAGCTCATTCGGCCTGAAAATGCTTTTAAGCGCATAAAAACTTACACTCTTGATTTCTGGCTAAATAAAAGCTGTTGCAATGATATTTCCATGCTGAACTGAGTTGTTCTGGGTCAACTATGAAGGCAAACCCACTTTCCTTTCAGTATTTTGCTGCAATTGGCAGAAACAAGCATATTTGCTCATTCGGCCTGAAAATGCTTTTAAGCGCATAAAAACTTACACTCTTGATTTCTGGCTAAATAAAAGCTGTTGCAATGATATTTCCATGCTGAACTGAGTTGTTCTGGGTCAACTATGAAGGCAAACCCACTTTCCCTTCAGTATTTTGCTGCATTTGGCAGAAATCAGCTCATTCGGCCTGAAAATGCTTTTAAGCGCATAAAAACTTACACTCTTGATTTCTGGCTAAATAAAAGCTGTTGCAATGATATTTCCATGCTGAACTGAGTTGTTCTGGGTCAACTATGAAGGCAAACCCACTTTCCCTTCAGTATTTTGCTGCATTTGGCAGAAATCAGCTCATTCGGCCTGAAAATGCTTTTAACCACATAAAAACTTACACTCTTGATTTCTGGCTAAATAAAAGCTGTTGCAATAATATTTCCATGCTGAACTGAGTTGTTCTGGGTCAACTATGAAGGCAAACCCACTTTCCTTTCAGTATTTTGCTGCAATTGGCAGAAACAAGCATATTTGCTCATTCGGCCTGAAAATGCTTTTAAGCGCATAAAAACTTACACTCTTGATTTCTGGCTAAATAAAAGCTGTTGCAATGATATTTCCATGCTGAACTGAGTTGTTCTGGGTCAACTATGAAGGCAAACCCACTTTCCCTTCAGTATTTTGCTGCATTTGGCAGAAATCAGCTCATTCGGCCTGAAAATGCTTTTAAGCGCATAAAAACTTACACTCTTGATTTCTGGCTAAATAAAAGCTGTTGCAATGATATTTCCATGCTGAACTGAGTTGTTCTGGGTCAACTATGAAGGCAAACCCACTTTCCTTTCAGTATTTTGCTGCAATTGGCAGAAACAAGCATATTTGCTCATTCGGCCTGAAAATGCTTTTAAGCGCATAAAAACTTACACTCTTGATTTCTGGCTAAATAAAAGCTGTTGCAATGATATTTCCATGCTGAACTGAGTTGTTCTGGGTCAACTATGAAGGCAAACCCACTTTCCTTTCAGTATTTTGCTGCAATTGGCAGAAACAAGCATATTTGCTCATTCGGCCTGAAAGTGCTTTTAAGCGCATAAAAACTTACACTCTTGATTTCTGGCTAAATAAAAGCTGTTGCAATGATATTTCCATGCTGAACTGAGTTGTTCTGGGTCAACTATGAAGGCAAACCCACTTTCCTTTCAGTATTTTGCTGCAATTGGCAGAAACAAGCATATTTGCTCATTCGGCCTGAAAATGCTTTTAAGCGCATAAAAACTTACACTCTTGATTTCTGGCTAAATAAAAGCTGTTGCAATGATATTTCCATGCTGAACTGAGTTGTTCTGGGTCAACTATGAAGGCAAACCCACTTTCCCTTCAGTATTTTGCTGCATTTGGCAGAAATCAGCTCATTCGGCCTGAAAATGCTTTTAAGCGCATAAAAACTTACACTCTTGATTTCTGGCTAAATAAAAGCTGTTGCAATGATATTTCCATGCTGAACTGAGTTGTTCTGGGTCAACTATGAAGGCAAACCCACTTTCCCTTCAGTATTTTGCTGCATTTGGCAGAAATCAGCTCATTCGGCCTGAAAATGCTTTTAAGCGCATAAAAACTTACACTCTTGATTTCTGGCTAAATAAAAGCTGTTGCAATGATATTTCCATGCTGAACTGAGTTGTTCTGGGTCAACTATGAAGGCAAACCCACTTTCCTTTCAGTATTTTGCTGCAATTGGCAGAAACAAGCATATTTGCTCATTCGGCCTGAAAATGCTTTTAAGCGCATAAAAACTTACACTCTTGATTTCTGGCTAAATAAAAGCTGTTGCAATGATATTTCCATGCTGAAATGAGTTGTTCTGGGTCAACTATGAAGGCAAACCCACTTTCCCTTCAGTATTTTGCTGCATTTGGCAGAAATCAGCTCATTCGGCCTGAAAATGCTTTTAAGCGCATAAAAACTTACACTCTTGATTTCTGGCTAAATAAAAGCTGTTGCAATGATATTTCCATGCTGAACTGAGTTGTTCTGGGTCAACTATGAAGGCAAACCCACTTTCCCTTCAGTATTTTGCTGCAATTGGCAGAAACAAGCATATTTGCTCATTCAGCCTGAAAATGCTTTTAAGCGCATAAAAACTTACACTCTTGATTTCTGGCTAAATAAAAGCTGTTCCTATGATATTTCCATGCTGAACTGAGTTGTTCTGGGTCAACTATGAAGGCAAACCCACTTTCCTTTCAGTATTTTGCTGCAATTGGCAGAAACAAGTATATTTTCTCATTCGGCCTGAAAATGCTTTTAAGCGCATAAAAACTTACACTCTTGATTTCTGGCTAAATAAAAGCTGTTGCAATGATATTTCCATGCTGAACTGAGTTGTTCTGGGTCAACTATGAAGGCAAACCCACTTTCCTTTCAGTATTTTGCTGCAATTGGCAGAAACAAGCATATTTGCTCATTCGGCCTGAAAATGCTTTTAAGCGCATAAAAACTTACACTCTTGATTTCTGGCTAAATAAAAGCTGTTGCAATGATATTTCCATGCTGAACTGAGTTGTTCTGGGTCAACTATGAAGGCAAACCCACTTTCCCTTCAGTATTTTGCTGCATTTGGCAGAAATCAGCTCATTCGGCCTGAAAATGCTTTTAAGCGCATAAAAACTTACACTCTTGATTTCTGGCTAAATAAAAGCTGTTGCAATGATATTTCCATGCTGAACTGAGTTGTTCTGGGTCAACTATGAAGGCAAACCCACTTTCCCTTCAGTATTTTGCTGCATTTGGCAGAAATCAGCTCATTCGGCCTGAAAATGCTTTTAAGCGCATAAAAACTTACACTCTTGATTTCTGGCTAAATAAAAGCTGTTGCAATGATATTTCCATGCTGAACTGAGTTGTTCTGGGTCAACTATGAAGGCAAACCCACTTTCCCTTCAGTATTTTGCTGCATTTGGCAGAAATCAGCTCATTCGGCCTGAAAATGCTTTTAAGCGCATAAAAACTTACACTCTTGATTTCTGGCTAAATAAAAGCTGTTGCAATGATATTTCCATGCTGAACTGAGTTGTTCTGGGTCAACTATGAAGGCAAACCCACTTTCCCTTCAGTATTTTGCTGCAATTGGCAGAAACAAGCATATTTGCTCATTCGGCCTGAAAATGCTTTTAAGCGCATAAAAACTTACACTCTTGATTTCTGGCTAAATAAAAGCTGTTGCAATGATATTTCCATGCTGAACTGAGTTGTTCTGGGTCAACTATGAAGGCAAACCCACTTTCCTTTCAGTATTTTGCTGCAATTGGCAGAAACAAGCATATTTGCTCATTCGGCCTGAAAATGCTTTTAAGCGCATAAAAACTTACACTCTTGATTTCTGGCTAAATAAAAGCTGTTGCAATGATATTTCCATGCTGAACTGAGTTGTTCTGGGTCAACTATGAAGGCAAACCCACTTTCCCTTCAGTATTTTGCTGCATTTGGCAGAAATCAGCTCATTCGGCCTGAAAATGCTTTTAAGCGCATAAAAACTTACACTCTTGATTTCTGGCTAAATAAAAGCTGTTGCAATGATATTTCCATGCTGAACTGAGTTGTTCTGGGTCAACTATGAAGGCAAACCCACTTTCCCTTCAGTATTTTGCTGCATTTGGCAGAAATGAGCTCATTCGGCCTGAAAATGCTTTTAAGCGCATAAAAACTTACACTCTTGATTTCTGGCTAAATAAAAGCTGTTGCAATGATATTTCCATGCTGAACTGAGTTGTTCTGGGTCAACTATGAAGGCAAACCCACTTTCCTTTCAGTATTTTGCTGTAATTGGCAGAAACAAGCATATTTGCTCATTCGGCCTGAAAATGCTTTTAAGCGCATAAAAACTTACACTCTTGATTTCTGGCTAAATAAAAGCTGTTGCAATGATATTTCCATGCTGAACTGAGTTGTTCTGGGTCAACTATGAAGGCAAACCCACTTTCCCTTCAGTATTTTGCTGCAATTGGCAGAAACAAGCATATTTGCTCATTCGGCCTGAAAATGCTTTTAAGCGCATAAAAACTTACACTCTTGATTTCTGGCTAAATAAAAGCTGTTGCAATGATATTTCCATGCTGAACTGAGTTGTTCTGGGTCAACTATGAAGGCAAACCCACTTTCCTTTCAGTATTTTGCTGCAATTGGCAGAAACAAGCATATTTGCTCATTCGGCCTGAAAATGCTTTTAAGTGCATAAAAACTTACACTCTTGATTTCTGGCTAAATAAAAGCTGTTGCAATGATATTTCCATGCTGAACTGAGTTGTTCTGGGTCAACTATGAAGGCAAACCCACTTTCCTTTCAGTATTTTGCTGCAATTGGCAGAAACAAGCATATTTGCTCATTCGGCCTGAAAATGCTTTTAAGCGCATAAAAACTTACACTCTTGATTTCTGGCTAAATAAAAGCTGTTGCAATGATATTTCCATGCTGAACTGAGTTGTTCTGGGTCAACTATGAAGGCAAACCCACTTTCCCTTGAGTATTTTGCTGCATTTGGCAGAAATCAGCTCATTCAGCCTGAAAATGCTTTTAACCGCATAAAAACTTACACTCTTGATTTCTGGCTAAATAAAAGCTGTTGCAATGATATTTCCATGCTGAACTGAGTTGTTCTGGGTCAACTATGAAGGCAAACCCACTTTCCTTTCAGTATTTTGCTGCAATTGGCAGAAACAAGCATATTTGCTCATTCGGCATGAAAATGCTTTTAAGCGCATAAAAACTTACACTCTTGATTTCTGGCTAAATAAAAGCTGTTGCAATGATATTTCCATGCTGAACTGAGTTGTTCTGGGTCAACTATGAAGGCAAACCCACTTTCCTTTCAGTATTTTGCTGCAATTGGCAGAAACAAGCATATTTGCTCATTCGGCCTGAAAATGCTTTTAAGCGCATAAAAACTTACACTCTTGATTTCTGGCTAAATAAAAGATGTTGCAATGATATTTCCATGCTGAACTGAGTTGTTCTGGGTCAACTATGAAGGCAAACCCACTTTCCCTTCAGTATTTTGCTGCATTTGGCAGAAATCAGCTCATTCGGCCTGAAAATGCTTTTAAGCGCATAAAAACTTACACTCTTGATTTCTGGCTAAATAAAAGCTGTTGCAATGATATTTCCATGCTGAACTGAGTTGTTCTGGGTCAACTATGAAGGCAAACCCACTTTCCTTTCAGTATTTTGCTGCAATTGGCAGAAACAAGCATATTTGCTCATTCGGCCTGAAAATGCTTTTAAGCGCATAAAAACTTACACTCTTGATTTCTGGCTAAATAAAAGCTGTTGCAATGATATTTCCATGCTGAACTGAGTTGTTCTGGGTCAACTATGAAGGCAAACCCACTTTCCTTTCAGTATTTTGCTGCAATTGGCAGAAACAAGCATATTTGCTCATTCGGCCTGAAAATGCTTTTAAGTGCATAAAAACTTACACTCTTGATTTCTGGCTAAATAAAAGATGTTGCAATGATATTTCCATGCTGAACTGAGTTGTTCTGGGTCAACTATGAAGGCAAACCCACTTTCCTTTCAGTATTTTGCTGCAATTGGCAGAAACAAGCATATTTGCTCATTCGGCCTGAAAATGCTTTTAAGCGCATAAAAACTTACACTCTTGATTTCTGGCTAAATAAAAGCTGTTGCAATGATATTTCCATGCTGAACTGAGTTGTTCTGGGTCAACTATGAAGGCAAACCCACTTTCCTTTCAGTATTTTGCTGCAATTGGCAGAAACAAGCATATTTGCTCATTCGGCCTGAAAATGCTTTTAAGCGCATAAAAACTTACACTCTTGATTTCTGGCTAAATAAAAGCTGTTGCAATGATATTTCCATGCTGAACTGAGTTGTTCTGGGTCAACTATGAAGGGAAACCCACTTTCCTTTCAGTATTTTGCTGCAATTGGCAGAAATCAGCTCATTCAGCCTGAAAATGCTTTTAAGCGCATAAAAACTTACACTCTTGATTTCTGGCTAAATAAAAGCTGTTGCAATGATATTTCCATGCTGAACTGAGTTGTTCTGGGTCAACTATGAAGGCAAACCCACTTTCCTTTCAGTATTTTGCTGCAATTGGCAGAAACAAGCATATTTGCTCATTCGGCCTGAAAATGCTTTTAAGCGCATAAAAACTTACACTCTTGATTTCTGGCTAAATAAAAGCTGTTGCAATGATATTTCCATGCTGAACTGAGTTGTTCTGGGTCAACTATGAAGGCAAACCCACTTTCCCTTCAGTATTTTGCTGCATTTGGCAGAAATAAGCTCATTCGGCCTGAAAATGCTTTTAAGCGCATAAAAAATTACACTCTTGATTTCTGGCTAAATAAAAGCTTTTGCAATGATATTTCCTTGCTGAACTGAGTTGTTCTGGGTCAACTATGAAGGCAAACCCACTTTCCTTTCAGTATTTTGCTGCAATTGGCAGAAACAAGCATATTTGCTCATTCGGCCTGAAAATGCTTTTAAGCGCATAAAAACTTACACTCTTGATTTCTGGCTAAATAAAAGCTGTTGCAATGATATTTCCCTGCTGAACTGAGTTGTTCTGGGTCAACTATGAAGGCAAACCCACTTTCCCTTCAGTATTTTGCTGCATTTGGCAGAAATCAGCTCATTCAGCCTGAAAATGCTTTTAAGCGCATAAAAACTTACACTCTTGATTTCTGGCTAAATAAAAGCTGTTGCAATGATATTTCCATGCTGAACTGAGTTGTTCTGGGTCAACTATGAAGGCAAACCCACTTTCCTTTCAGTATTTTGCTGCAATTGGCAGAAACAAGCATATTTGCTCATTCGGCCTGAAAATGCTTTTAAGCGCATAAAAACTTACACTCTTGATTTCTGGCTAAATAAAAGCTGTTGCAATGATATTTCCATGCTGAACTGAGTTGTTCTGGGTCAACTATGAAGGCAAACCCACTTTCCCTTCAGTATTTTGCTGCAATTGGCAGAAACAAGCATATTTGCTCATTCGGCCTGAAAATGCTTTTAAGCGCATAAAAACTTACACTCTTGATTTCTGGCTAAATAAAAGCTATTGCAATGATATTTCCATGCTGAACTGAGTTGTTCTGGGTCAACTATGAAGGCAAACCCACTTTCCCTTCAGTATTTTGCTGCATTTGGCAGAAATCAGCTCATTCGGCCTGAAAATGCTTTTAAGCGCATAAAAACTTACACTCTTGATTTCTGGCTAAATAAAAGCTGTTGCAATGATATTTCCATGCTGAACTGAGTTGTTCTGGGTCAACTATGAAGGCAAACCCACTTTCCTTTCAGTATTTTGCTGCAATTGGCAGAAACAAGCATATTTGCTCATTCGGCCTGAAAATGCTTTTAAGCGCATAAAAACTTACACTCTTGATTTATGGCTAAATAAAAGCTGTTGCAATGATATTTCCATGCTGAACTGAGTTGTTCTGGGTCAACTATGAAGGCAAACCCACTTTCCTTTCAGTATTTTGCTGCAATTGGCAGAAACAAGCATATTTGCTCATTCGGCCTGAAAATGCTTTTAAGCGCATAAAAACTTACACTCTTGATTTCTGGCTAAATAAAAGCTGTTGCAATGATATTTCCATGCTGAACTGAGTTGTTCTGGGTCAACTATGAAGGCAAACCCACTTTCCCTTCAGTATTTTGCTGCATTTGGCAGAAATAAGCTCATTCGGCCTGAAAATGCTTTTAAGCGCATAAAAAATTACACTCTTGATTTCTGGCTAAATAAAAGCTTTTGCAATGATATTTCCTTGCTGAACTGAGTTGTTCTGGGTCAACTATGAAGGCAAACCCACTTTCCCTTCAGTATTTTGCTGCATTTGGCAGAAATCAGCTCATTCAGCCTGAAAATGCTTTTAAGCGCATAAAAACTTACACTCTTGATTTCTGGCTAAATAAAAGCTGTTGCAATGATATTTCCATGCTGAACTGAGTTGTACTGGGTCAACTATGAAGGCAAACCCACTTTCCTTTCAGTATTTTGCTGCAATTGGCAGAAACAAGCATATTTGCTCATTCGGCCTGAAAATGCTTTTAAGCGCATAAAAACTTACACTCTTGATTTCTGGCTAAATAAAAGCTGTTGCAATGATATTTCCATGCTGAACTGAGTTGTTCTGGGTCAACTATGAAGGCAAACCCACTTTCCTTTCAGTATTTTGCTGCAATTGGCAGAAACAAGCATATTTGCTCATTCGGCCTGAAAATGCTTTTAAGCGCATAAAAACTTACACTCTTGATTTCTGGCTAAATAAAAGCTGTTGCAATGATATTTCCATGCTGAACTGAGTTGTTCTGGGTCAACTATGAAGGCAAACCCACTTTCCCTTCAGTATTTTGCTGCATTTGGCAGAAATCAGCTCATTCGGCCTGAAAATGCTTTTAAGCGCATAAAAACTTACACTCTTGATTTCTGGCTAAATAAAAGCTGTTGCAATGATATTTCCATGCTGAACTGAGTTTTTCTGGGTCAACTATGAAGGCAAACCCACTTTCCTTTCAGTATTTTGCTGCAATTGGCAGAAACAAGCATATTTGCTCATTTGGCCTGAAAATGCTTTTAAGCGCATAAAAACTTACACTCTTGATTTCTGGCTAAATAAAAGCTGTTGCAATGATATTTCCATGCTGAACTGAGTTGTTCTGGGTCAACTATGAAGGCAAACCCACTTTCCTTTCAGTATTTTGCTGCAATTGGCAGAAACAAGCATATTTGCTCATTCGGCCTGAAAATGCTTTTAAGCGCATAAAAACTTACACTCTTGATTTCTGGCTAAATAAAAGCTGTTGCAATGATATTTCCATGCTGAACTGAGTTGTTCTGGGTCAACTATGAAGGCAAACCCACTTTCCCTTCAGTCATTTGCTGCATTTGGCAGAAATCAGCTCATTCGGCCTGAAAATGCTTTTAAGCGCATAAAAACTTACACTCTTGATTTCTGGCTAAATAAAAGTTGTTGCAATGATATTTCCATGCTGAACTGAGTTGTTCTGGGTCAACTATGAAGGCAAACCCACTTTCCTTTCAGTATTTTGCTGCAATTGGCAGAAACAAGCATATTTGCTCATTCGGCCTGAAAATGCTTTTAAGCGCATAAAAACTTACACTCTTGATTTCTGGCTAAATAAAAGCTGTTGCAATGATATTTCCATGCTGAACTGAGTTGTTCTGGGTCAACTATGAAGCAAACCCACTTTCCTTTCAGTATTTTGCTGCAATTGGCAGAAACAAGCATATTTGCTCATTCGGCCTGAAAATGCTTTTAAGCGCATAAAAACTTACACTCTTGATTTCTGGCTAAATAAAAGCTGTTGCAATGATATTTCCATGCTGAACTGAGTTGTTCTGGGTCAACTATGAAGGCAAACCCACTTTCCTTTCAGTATTTTGCTGCAATTGGCAGAAACAAGCATATTTGCTCATTCGGCCTGAAAATGCTTTTAAGCGCATAAAAACTTACACTCTTGATTTCTGGCTAAATAAAAGCTGTTGCAATGATATTTCCATGCTGAACTGAGTTGTTCTGGGTCAACTATGAAGGCAAACCCACTTTCCCTTCAGTATTTTGCTGCATTTGGCAGAAATCAGCTCATTCGGCCTGAAAATGTTTTTAAGCGCATAAAAACTTACACTCTTGATTTCTGGCTAAATAAAAGCTGTTGCAATGATATTTCCATGCTGAACTGAGTTGTTCTGGGTCAACTATGAAGGCAAACCCACTTTCCCTTCAGTATTTTGCTGCAATTGGCAGAAACAAGCATATTTGCTCATTCGGCCTGAAAATGCTTTTAAGCGCATAAAAACTTACACTCTTGATTTCTGGCTAAATAAAAGCTGTTGCAATGATATTTCCATGCTGAACTGAGTTGTTCTGGGTCAACTATGAAGGCAAAACCCACTTTCCTTTCAGTATTTTGCTGCAATTGGCAGAAACAAGCATATTTGCTCATTCGGCCTGAAAATGCTTTTAAGCGCATAAAAACTTACACTCTTGATTTCTGGCTAAATAAAAGCTGTTGCAATGATATTCCCATGCTGAACTGAGTTGTTCTGGGTCAACTATGAAGGCAAACCCACTTTCCTTTCAGTATTTTGCTGCAATTGGCAGAAACAAGCATATTTGCTCATTCGGCCTGAAAATGCTTTTAAGCGCATAAAAACTTACACTCTTGATTTCTGGCTAAATAAAAGCTGTTGCAATGATATTTCGAACTGAGTTGTTCTGGGTCAACTATGAAGGCAAACCCACTTTCCTTTCAGTATTTTGCTGCAATTGGCAGAAACAAGCATATTTGCTCATTCGGCCTGAAAATGCTTTTAAGCGCATAAAAACTTACACTCTTGATTTCTGGCTAAATAAAAGCTGTTGCAATGATATTTCCATGCTGAACTGAGTTTTTCTGGGTCAACTATGAAGGTAAACCCACTTTCCTTTCAGTATTTTGCTGCAATTGGCAGAAACAAGCATATTTGCTCATTCGGCCTGAAAATGCTTTTAAGCGCATAAAAACTTACACTCTTGATTTCTGGCTAATAAAAGCTGTTGCAATGATATTTCCATGCTGAACTGAGTTGTTCTGGGGTCAACTATGAAGGCAAACCCACTTTCCTTTCAGTATTTTGCTGCAATTGGCAGAAACAAGCATATTTGCTCATTCGGCCTGAAAATGCTTTTAGCGCATAAAAACTTACACTCTTGATTTCTGGCTAAATAAAAGCTGTTGCCAATGATATTTCCATGCTGAACTGAGTTGTTCTGGGTCAACTATGAAGGCAAACCCACTTTCCCTTCAGTATTTTGCTGCATTTGGCAGAAATCATGCTCATTCGGCCTGAAAATGCTTTTAAGCGCATAAAAACTTACACTCTTGATTTCTGGCTAAATAAAAGCTGTTGCAATGATATTTCCATGCTGAACTGAGTTGTTCTGGGTCAACTATGAAGGCAAACCCACTTTCCTTTCAGTATTTTGCTGCAATTGGCAGAAAACAAGCATATTTGCTCATTCGGCCTGAAAATGCTTTTAAGCGCATAAAAACTTACACTCTTGATTTCTGGCTAAATAAAAGCTGTTGCAATGATATTTCCATGCTGAACTGAGTTGTTCTGGGTCAACTATGAAGGCAAACCCACTTTCCCTTCAGTATTTTGCTGCAATTGGCAGAAACAAGCATATTTGCTCATTCGGCCTGAAAATGCTTTTAAGCGCATAAAAACTTACACTCTTGATTTCTGGCTAAATAAAAGCTGTTGCAATGATATTTCCATGCTGAACTGAGTTGTTCTGGGTCAACTATGAAGGCAAACCCACTTTCCCTTCAGTATTTTGCTGCATTTGGCAGAAATCAGCTCATTCGGCCTGAAAATGCTTTTAAGCGCATAAAAACTTACACTCTTGATTTCTGGCTAAATAAAAGCTGTTGCAATGATATTTCCATGCTGAACTGAGTTGTCTCTGGGTCAACTATGAAGGCAAACCCACTTTCCTTTCAGTATTTTGCTGCAATTGGCAGAAACAAGCATATTTGCTCATTCGGCCCTGAAAATGCTTTTAAGCGCATAAAAACTTACACTCTTGATTTCTGGCTAAATAAAAGCTGTTGCAATGATATTTCCATGCTGAACCTGAGTTGTTCTGGGTCAACTATGAAGGCAAACCCACTTTCCTTTCAGTATTTTGCTGCATTTGGCAGAAATCAAGCATTTCATTCGGCCTGAAAATGCTTTTAAGCGCATAAAAACTTACACTCTTGATTTCTGGCTAAATAAAAGCTGTTGCAATGATATTTCCATGCTGAACTGAGTTGTTCTGGGTCAACTATGAAGGCAAACCCACTTTCCCTTCAGTATTTTGCTGCAATTGGCAGAAACAAGCATATTTGCTCATTCGGCCTGAAAATGCTTTTAAGCGCATAAAAACTTACACTCTTGATTTCTGGCTAAATAAAAGCTGTTGCAATGATATTTCCATGCTGAACTGAGTTGTTCTGGGTCAACTATGAAGGCAAACCCACTTTCCTTTCAGTATTTTGCTGCAATTGGCAGAAACAAGCATATTTGCTCATTCGGCCTGAAAATGCTTTTAAGCGCATAAAAACTTACACTCTTGATTTCTGGCTAAATAAAAGCTGTTGCAATGATATTTCCATGCTGAACTGAGTTGTTCTGGGTCAACTATGAAGGCAAACCCACTTTCCTTTCAGTATTTTGCTGCAATTGGCAGAAACAAGCATATTTGCTCATTCGGCCTGAAAATGCTTTTAAGCGCATAAAAACTTACACTCTTGATTTCTGGCTAAATAAAAGCTGTTGCAATGATATTTCCATGCTGAACTGAGTTGTTCTGGGTCAACTATGAAGGCAAACCCACTTTCCTTTCAGTATTTTGCTGCAATTGGCAGAAACAAGCATATTTGCTCATTCGGCCTGAAAATGCTTTTAAGCGCATAAAAACTTACACTCTTGATTTCTGGCTAAATAAAAGCTGTTGCAATGATATTTCCATGCTGAACTGAGTTGTTCTGGGTCAACTATGAAGGCAAACCCACTTTCCTTTCAGTATTTTGCTGCAATTGGCAGAAACAAGCCATATTTGCTCATTCGGCCTGAAAATGCTTTTAAGCGCATAAAAACTTACACTCTTGATTTCTGGCTAAATAAAAGCTGTTGCAATGATATTTCCATGCAGAACTGAGTTTTTCTGGTCAACTATGAAGGTCAAACCCACTTTCCTTTCAGTATTTTGCTGCTGCTAATTTGGCAGAAA
>NW_027125379.1:0-46000 GCF_033026475.1 Channa argus | reverse complement strand
TTGTAAATAGTATTAAATCTGTAGGGGTGGACTGCCATTTTCTTTTGATTGTTTTCTCTTGTTTTCACATTAGGGAGTTAGGGTTAGCGACTATCTTTTGGTTTGTTTATTTCTATCAGGCTAGCTAGCGCTTTCTGTGGGAAATGGCTTATTTTGTTTATTATGTTGGCCTTGGTTCGCCCTGAGTTGTAGTGTCATGTTTTGTTTGACACTTTCTTTCGTTTAAAATAAATATCATTCTGTTGAAACATCTCAATCCTGGATTTTGGTTTGAGGATCGGAGAGGGAACATGCAAATTTATCTTTGTATGTTTCACCCTGACCCCCTAGACAGGGGCGTAACAGACCAGTACAGTTATAGTACTTTGTACTTTGCCACATTTATCTTCTTCTTAGCAAGTGTCATGCATTCTGCTTCTCTAGCGTTTTTAAGAGCTGTTGATGATGTCAAATGCAGCTTACGGCCACACCGCTCTCTAAGCGCCCGATCTCGTCCGATCTCGGCAGCCAAATAGAGCCGGGCCTGGTTAGTACTTGGTAGGAAGACCGCCTGGGAATACCAGGTGCTGTAAGCTTTTTTGCTTGGGTTTACGGGCAGCACAAGCTGGTGTTACTGCCTATTTATTCATAGAAATTGTTCTATATTTTCATCAAATTTTGTTCTTTCATTGCTGTTTTGCTACTTTATTGGTTTGCCAACCATCGTGCTTCATTACTAGTAGACCATGTTACGGTCCTGGCCATATGTGTTGTTTTTATTTTCTTGTTCTTATAGGTGCCCTGCCTGATTGGCCGGATTTGGGGGCAGTACAGGAAGCTGATTGGTCCATCCTACACTTCCTGGAGTTTTAAAAGTACGGTTCCCAACAGCTAGCGAGGCTTATTCTGGCATCAGCACCTGTTTGCTGTTCTTGGTTTCCAAACCTTATTTAGCATTTTTGAATTGTTAGGTTTTGTGCCGTGGTTTTGTTTATAAATTGTATATTTTGTAAATAGTATTAAATCTGTAGGGGTGGACTGCCATTTTCTTTTGATTGTTTTCTCTTGTTTTCACATTAGGGAGTTAGGGTTAGCGACTGTCTTTTGGTTTGTTTATTTCTATCAGGCTAGCTAGCACTTTCTGTGGGAAATGGCTTATTTTGTTTATTATGTTGGCCTTGGTTCGCCCTGAGTTGTAGTGTCATGTTTAGTTTGACACTTTCTTTCGTTTAAAATAAATATCATTCTGTTGGAAAATCTCGATCCTGGATTTTGGTTTGGGGATCGGAGAGGGAACATGCTAATTTATCTTTGTATGTTGCACCCTGAGCCCCTAGACAGGGGCGTAACAGACCAGTACAGTTATAGTACTTTGTACTTTGCCACATTTATCTTCTTCTTAGCAAGTGTCATGCATTCTGCTTCTCCAGCGTTTTTAAGAGCTGTTGATGATGTCAAATGCAGCTTACGGCCACACCGCTCTCTAAGCGCCCGATCTCGCCCGATCTCGGCAGCCAAATAGAGCCGGGCCTGGTTAGTACTTGGTAGGAAGACCGCCTGGGAATACCAGGTGCTGTAAGCTTTTTTGCTTGGGTTTACGGGCAGCTCAAGCTGGTGTTACTGCCTATTTATTCATAGAAATTGTTCTATATTTTCATCAAATTTTGTTCTTTCATTGCTGTTTTGCTACTTTATTGGTTTGTCAACCATCGTGCTTCATTACTAGTAGACCATGTTACGGTCCTGGCCATATGTGTTGTTTTTTTTTTCTTGTTCTTATAGGTGCCCTGCCTGATTGGCCGGATTTGGGGGAAGTACAGGAAGCTGATTGGTCCATCCTACACTTCCTGGAGTTTTAAAAGTACGGTTCCCAACAGCTAGCGAGGCTCTTTCTGGCAGTAGCACCTGTTTGCTGTTCTTGGTTTCCAAATCTTATTTAGCATTTTTGAATTGTTAGGTTTTGTGCCGTGGTTTTGTTTATAAATTGTATATTTTGTAAATAGTATTAAATCTGTAGGGGTGGACTGCCATTTTCTTTTGATTGTTTTCTCTTGTTTTCACATTAGGGAGTTAGGGTTAGCGACTATCTTTTGGTTTGTTTATTTCTATCAGGCTAGCTAGCGCTTTCTGTGGGAAATGGCTTATTTTGTTTATTATGTTGGCCTTGGTTCGCCCTGAGTTGTAGTGTCATGTTTTGTTTGACACTTTCTTTCGTTTAAAATAAATATCATTCTGTTGGAACATCTCAATCCTGGATTTTGGTTTGAGGATCGGAGAGGGAACATGCAAATTTATCTTTGTATGTTTCACCCTGACCCCCTAGACAGGGGCGTAACAGACCAGTACAGTTATAGTACTTTGTACTTTGCCACATTTATCTTCTTCTTAGCAAGTGTCATGCATTCTGCTTCTCTAGCGTTTTTAAGAGCTGTTGATGATGTCAAATGCAGCTTACGGCCACACCGCTCTCTAAGCGCCCGATCTCGTCCGATCTCGGCAGCCAAATAGAGCCGGGCCTGGTTAGTACTTGGTAGGAAGACCGCCTGGGAATACCAGGTGTTGTAAGCTTTTTTGCTTGGGTTTACGGGCAGCACAAGCTGGTGTTACTGCCTATTTATTCATAGAAATTGTTCTATATTTTCATCAAATTTTGTTCTTTCATTGCTGTTTTGCTACTTTATTGGTTTGCCAACCATCGTGCTTCATTACTAGTAGACCATGTTACGGTCCTGGCCATATGTGTTGTTTTTATTTTCTTGTTCTTATAGGTGCCCTGCCTGATTGGCCGGATTTGGGGGCAGTACAGGAAGCTGATTGGTCCATCCTACACTTCCTGGAGTTTTAAAAGTACGGTTCCCAACAGCTAGCGAGGCTTATTCTGGCATCAGCACCTGTTTGCTGTTCTTGGTTTCCAAACCTTATTTAGCATTTTTGAATTGTTAGGTTTTGTGCCGTGGTTTTGTTTATAAATTGTATATTTTGTAAATAGTATTAAATCTGTAGGGGTGGACTGCCATTTTCTTTTGATTGTTTTCTCTTGTTTTCACATTAGGGAGTTAGGGTTAGCGACTGTCTTTTGGTTTGTTTATTTCTATCAGGCTAGCTAGCACTTTCTGTGGGAAATGGCTTATTTTGTTTATTATGTTGGCCTTGGTTCGCCCTGAGTTGTAGTGTCATGTTTTGTTTGACACTTTCTTTCGTTTAAAATAAATATCATTCTGTTGGAAAATCTCGATCCTGGATTTTGGTTTGGGGATCGGAGAGGGAACATGCTAATTTATCTTTGTATGTTGCACCCTGAGCCCCTAGACAGGGGCGTAACAGACCAGTACAGTTATAGTACTTTGTACTTTGCCACATTTATCTTCTTCTTAGCAAGTGTCATGCATTCTGCTTCTCCAGCGTTTTTAAGAGCTGTTGATGATGTCAAATGCAGCTTACGGCCACACCGCTCTCTAAGCGCCCGATCTCGCCCGATCTCGGCAGCCAAATAGAGCCGGGCCTGGTTAGTACTTGGTAGGAAGACCGCCTGGGAATACCAGGTGCTGTAAGCTTTTTTGCTTGGGTTTACGGGCAGCTCAAGCTGGTGTTACTGCCTATTTATTCATAGAAATTGTTCTATATTTTCATCAAATTTTGTTCTTTCATTGCTGTTTTGCTACTTTATTGGTTTGTCAACCATCGTGCTTCATTACTAGTAGACCATGTTACGGTCCTGGCCATATGTGTTGTTTTTTTTTTCTTGTTCTTATAGGTGCCCTGCCTGATTGGCCGGATTTGCGGGAAGTACAGGAAGCTGATTGGTCCATCCTACACTTCCTGGAGTTTTAAAAGTACGGTTCCCAACAGCTAGCGAGGCTCTTTCTGGCAGTAGCACCTGTTTGCTGTTCTTGGTTTCCAAATCTTATTTAGCATTTTTGAATTGTTAGGTTTTGTGCCGTGGTTTTGTTTATAAATTGTATATTTTGTAAATAGTATTAAATCTGTAGGGGTGAACTGCCATTTTCTTTGGACTGTTTTCACATTAGGGAGTTAGGGTTAGCGACTGTGTATTGGTTTGTTTATTTCTATCAGGCTAGCTAGCACTTTCTGTGGGAAATGGCTTATTTTGTTTATTATGTTGGCCTTGGTTCGCCCTGAGTTGTAGTGTCATGTTTTGTTTGACACTTTCTTTCGTTTAAAATAAATATCATTCTGTTGGAACATCTCGATCCTGGATTTTGGTTTGGGGATCGGAGAGGGAACATGCTAATTTATCTTTGTATGTTGCACCCTGAGCCCCTAGACAGGGGCGTAACAGACCAGTACAGTTATAGTACTTTGTACTTTGCCACATTTATCTTCTTCTTAGCAAGTGTCATGCATTCTGCTTCTCCAGCGTTTTTAAGAGCTGTTGATGATGTCAAATGCAGCTTACGGCCACACCGCTCTCTAAGCGCCCGATCTCGTCCGATCTCGGCAGCCAAATAGAGCCGGGCCTGGTTAGTACTTGGTAGGAAGACCGCCTGGGAATACCAGGTGCTGTAAGCTTTTTTGCTTCGGTTTACGGGCAGCACAAGCTGGTGTTACTGCCTATTTATTCATAGAAATTGTTCTATATTTTCATCAAATTTTGTTCTTTCATTGCTGTTTTGCTACTTTATTGGTTTGCCAACCATCGTGCTTCATTACTAGTAGACCATGTTACGGTCCTGGCCATATGTGTTGTTTTTATTTTCTTGTTCTTATAGGTGCCCTGCCTGATTGGCCGGATTTGGGGGCAGTACAGGAAGCTGATTGGTCCATCCTACACTTCCTGGAGTTTTAAAAGTACGGTTCCCAACAGCTAGCGAGGCTTATTTTGGCATCAGCACCTGTTTGCTGTTCTTGGTTTCCAAACCTTATTTAGCATTTTTGAATTGTTAGGTTTTGTGCCGTGGTTTTGTTTATAAATTGTATATTTTGTAAATAGTATTAAATCTGTAGGGGTGAACTGCCATTTTCTTTGGACTGTTTTCACATTAGGGAGTTAGGGTTAGCGACTGTCTATTGGTTTGTTTATTTCTATCAGGCTAGCTAGCACTTTCTGTGGGAAATGGCTTATTTTGTTTATTATGTTGGCCTTGGTTCGCCCTGAGTTGTAGTGTCATGTTTTATTTGACACTTTCTTTTGTTTAAAATAAATATCATTCTGTTGGAACATCTCGATCCTGGATTTTGGTTTGGGGATCGGAGAGGGAACATTCTAATTTATCTTTGTATGTTGCACCCTGACCCCCTAGACAGGGGCGTAACAGACCAGTACAGTTATAGTACTTTGTACTTTGCCACATTTATCTTCTTCTTAGCAAGTGTCATGCATTCTGCTTCTCCAGCGTTTTTAAGAGCTGTTGATGATGTCAAATGCAGCTTACGGCCACACCGCTCTCTAAGCGCCCGATCTCGTCCGATCTCGGCAGCCAAATAGGGCCGGGCCTGGTTAGTACTTGGTAGGAATACCTCCTGGGAATACCAGGTGCTGTAAGCTTTTTTGCTTGGGTTTACGGGCAGCACAAGCTGGTGTTACTGCCTATTTATTCATAGAAATTGTTCTATATTTTCATCAAATTTTGTTCTTTCATTGCTGTTTTGCTACTTTATTGGTTTGTCAACCATCGTGCTTCATTACTAGTAGACCATGTTACGGTCCTGGCCATATGTGTTGTTTTTATTTTCTTGTTCTTATAGGTGCTCTGCCTGATTGGCCGGATTTGGGGGAAGTACAGGAAGCTGATTGGTCCATCCTACACTTGCTGGAGTTTTAAAAGTACGGTTCCCAACAGCTAGCGAGGCTCTTTCTGGCATCAGCACCTGTTTGCTGTTCTTGGTTTCCAAACCTTATTTAGCATTTCTGAATTGTTAGGTTTTGTGCCGTGGTTTTGTTTATAATATGTATATTTTTTAAATAGTATTAAATCTGTAGGGGTGAACTGCCATTTTCTTTGGATTGTTTTCACATTAGGGAGTTAGGGTTAGCGACTCTCTTTTGGTTTGTTTATTTCTATCAGGCTAGCTAGCACTTTCTGTGGGAAATGGCTTATTTTGTTTATTATGTTGGCCTTGGTTCGCCCTGAGTTGTAGTGTCATGTTTTGTTTGACACTTTCTTTCGTTTAAAATAAATATCATTCTGTTGGAACATCTCGATCCTGGATTTTGGTTTGGGGATCGGAGAGGGAACATGCTAATTTATCTTTGTATGTTGCACCCTGACCCCCTAGACAGGGGCGTAACGGACCAGTACAGTTATAGTTCTTTGTACTTTGCCACATTTATCTTCTTCTTAGCCAGTGTCATGCATTCTGCTTCTCCAGCGTTTTTAAGAGCTGTTGATGATGTCAAATGCAGCTTACGGCCACACCGCTCTCTAAGCGCCCGATCTCGTCCGATCTCGGCAGCCAAATAGAGCCGGGCCTGGTTAGTACTTGGTAGGAAGACCGCCTGGGAATACCAGGTGCTGTAAGCTTTTTTGCTTGGGTTTACGGGCAGCACAAGCTGGTGTTACTGCCTATTTATTCATAGAAATTGTTCTATATTTTCATCAAATTTTGTTCTTTCATTGCTGTTTTGCTACTTTATTGGTTTGTCAACCATCGTGCTTCATTGCTAGTAGACCATGTTATGGTCCTGGCCATATGTGTTGTTTTTATTTTGTTGTTCTTATAGGTGCCCTGCCTGATTGGCCGGATTTGGGGGAAGTACAGGAAGCTGATTGGTCCATCCTACACTTCCTGGAGTTTTAAAAGTACGGTTCCCAACAGCTAGCGAGGCTCTTTCTGGCAGCAGCACCTGTTTGCTGTTCTTGCTTTCCAAACCTTATTTAGCATTTTTGAATTGTTAGGTTTTGTGCCGTGGTTTTGTTTATAAATTGTATATTTTGTAAATAGTATTAAATCTGTAGGGGTGGACTGCCATTTTCTTTTGATTGTTTTCTCTTGTTTTCACATTATGGAGTTAGGGTTAGCGACTGTCTTTTGGTTTGTTTATTTCTATCAGGCTAGCTAGCACTTTCTGTGGGAAATGGCTTATTTTGTTTATTATGTTGGCCTTGGTTCGCCCTGAGTTGTAGTGTCATGTTTTGTTTGACACTTTCTTTCGTTTAAAATAAATATCATTCTGTTGGAACATCTCGATCCTGGATTTTGGTTTGGGGATCGGAGAGGGAACATGCTAATTTATCTTTGTATGTTGCACCCTGACACCCTAGACAGGGGCGTAACAGACCAGTACAGTTATAGTACTTTGTACTTTGCCACATTTATCTTCTTCTTAGCAAGTGTCATGCATTCTGCTTCTCCAGCGTTTTTAAGAGCTGTTGATGATGTCAAATGCAGCTTACGGCCACACCGCTCTCTAAGCGCCCGATCTCGTCCGATCTCGGCAGCCAAATAGAGCCGGGCCTGGTTAGTACTTGTTAGGAAGACCGCCTGGGAATACCAGGTGCTGTAAGCTTTTTTGCTTGAGTTTACGGGCAGCACAAGCTGGTGTTACTGCCTATTTATTCATAGAAATTGTTCTATATTTTCATCAAATTTTGTTCTTTCATTGCTGTTTTGCTACTTTATTGGTTTGTCAACCATCGTGCTTCATTACTAGTAGACCATGTTATGGTCCTGGCCATATGTGTTGTTTTTATTTTGTTGTTCTTATAGGTGCCCTGTCTGATTGGCCGGATTTGGGGGAAGTACAGGAAGCTGATTGGTCCATCCTACACTTCCTGGAGTTTTAAAAGTACGGTTCCCAACAGCTAGCGAGGCTCTTTCTGGCAGCAGCACCTGTTTGCTGTTCTTGCTTTCCAAACCTTATTTAGCATTTTTGAATTGTTAGGTTTTGTGCCGTGGTTTTGTTTATAAATTGTATATTTTGTAAATAGTATTAAATCTGTAGGGGTGGACTGCCATTTTCTTTTGATTGTTTTCTCTTGTTTTCACATTAGGGAGTTAGGGTTAGCGACTGTCTTTTGGTTTGTTTATTTCTATCAGGCTAGCTAGCACTTTCTGTGGGAAATGGCTTATTTTGTTTATTATGTTGGCCTTGGTTCGCCCTGAGTTGTAGTGTCATGTTTTGTTTGACACTTTCTTTCGTTTAAAATAAATATCATTCTGTTGGAACATCTCGATCCGTGATTTTGGTTTGGGGATCGGAGAGGGAACATGCTAATTTATCTTTGTATGTTGCACCCTGACCCCCTAGACAGGGGCGTAACATACCAGTACAGTTATAGTACTTTGTACTTTGCCACATTTATCTTTTCTTATCATTAATAGAAGAAAACAAGAACAACCCCCTGTTTCTGTTCAGCACTGTAGCCAGGCTGACTAACAGCCATAGTTCTGTTGAGCCTACTATTCCCTTAACTTTGAGCAGCAATGACTTCATGACCTTCTTTATGAATAAAATTGTAGCTATTAGAGAAAGTATTCACCAGATCCTCCCCCCAAAAATTACAGATAGATCTTCATGTACAGCAGTGCTAGAATCATGGATAAGGCCCCACTCCCTGTTAGACTGCTTTTTACCCATAGATCTCTCTGAGCTAACTTCAATTATTACCTCATCTAAACCAACAACCTGTCTGCTAGACCCTATTCCAACTAAGCTGCTCAAGGAAGCTTTACCCTTAATAGATACGTTCATATTAGATATCATCAATCTATCTTTAGAAACAGGCTATGTACCACAGGCCTATAAGGTAGCTGTAATTAAACCATTACTTAAAAAACCCTGTCTTGACCCAGGTGTTTTAGCCAATTACAGACCAATATCTAATCTCCCCTTTATTTCTAAAATAATTGAAAAAGTAGTCGCAAAACAATTATGTGATCACCTTCATAGGAATAATTTGTGTGAAGAGTTTCAGTCAGGATTTAGAGTTCATCATAGTACAGAAACAGCACTGGTAAAAGTCACCAACGATCTTCTCATGGCCTCAGATAATGGACTCATCTCTATACTTGTTCTGTTAGATCTTAGTGCCGCATTTGATACCATTGATCATAACATTTTATTACAGAGACTGGAACATGAAATTGGAATTACAGGAACTGCACTAGGTTGGTTTAAATCCTATCTGTCTGATAGATTTCAATTTGTTCATGTTAATGATGAATCCTCCATGCACACAAAGGTTAGCTATGGAGTTCCACAAGGCTCTGTGTTAGGACCAATACTTTTTACTTTATATATGTCTCCTTTAGGCAACATTATTAGAAAACACTCCATAAATTTCCACTGTTATGCTGATGATACCCAGCTATATTTATCTATGGAACCAGATGAAAATAATCAGTTAATAAAGCTTCAAGCATGCCTACAAGACATAAAGGCCTGGATGTCCCACAATTTTTTACTTTTAAACTCAGACAAAACTGAAGTCATAGTATTTGGGCCCAAAAATATCAGAGATATGATGTCCAACCATATTGTTACCCTAGATGGCATAAGTCTGGCCTCCAGTACTACTGCAAGGAACCTTGGAGTTATTTTTGATCAGGATCTGTCCTTTAAGTCACATATAAAACAAATCTCTAGAACAGCCTTCTTCCACCTACGGAACATTGCCAAAATTAGGAGCATACTGTCTCAAAGTGATGCCGAAAAACTGGTCCATGCATTTGTTACTTCTAGGTTGGACTACTGTAATTCCCTACTTTCAAGATGCCCCAGTAACTCCCTAAAGAGCCTGAAATTAATCCAAAATGCTGCAGCAAGAGTGCTGACTGGAACTAGCAAGAGAGATCATATTTCACCTTCACTAGCTTCTCTCCATTGGCTTCCCATTAAATTTAAAATAGAATTTAACACCCTGCTTCTTACATAAAAAGCTCTGAATGGTCAGGCTCCATCATATATAGAAGACCTCATAGCACCATATCATCCCAGTAGACCACTTCGCTCTCAGAATGCAGGCCTACTTGTGGTTCCCAGAATTTCCAAAAGTAGAATGGGAGGTAGAGCCTTTAGCTATCAAGCTCCTCTCTTGTGGAACCAGCTCCCAGTTCAGATTCGGGAAGCAGACACCCTCTCTACTTTTAAGTCTAAGTTTAAAACCTTCCTCTTTAATAAAGCATATAGTTAGTTATAGTTATGCTGCCATAGGCTTAGACTACTGGGGGACCCACCCCCCAATGCACTGAGCTCCTTTCCTCCTCTTGACCATCTCTCCTCTCCTCTCACCCCGCAATTCTCACCACTGTATGTCATTAACTCTGTGTGTTCTCTCCCGTAGTTGTCTTTGTCCTCCTCTGTCCCCCTCTCTCTGTCCCCTTCTGCAGGTGTCCCCCGGCTTTGAAGCTGTGTGTCTTCCAGCGTGCAGCTACTGGTCCTACCAATCTGCCCGATGTTTTGTTATTGCTTTTTGTTGCTCTGTTCTTTTCTCTCTCCCCTTTCCACTCACCCCAACCGGTCGAGGCAGATGGCCGTCCACCCTGAGCCTGGTTCTGCTGGAGGTTTCTTCCGTTAAAGGGAGTTTTTCCTCTCCACTGTTGCCTATGGCTTGCTCCAGGGGGAATTGTTGGGTTCTCTTTATATATCTTTATAATCTTGACTTTATTCTGTAAAGTGCCCTGAGATGACTTTGTTGTGAATTGGCGCTATATAAATAAAGTTGAATTGAAATTGAATTGAATTGAAATTGAATTGAAAAATAGGGCCGGGCCTGGTTAGTACTTGGTAGGAAGACCGCCTGGGAATACCAGGTGCTGTAAGCTTTTTTGCTTGGGTTTACGGGCAGCACAAGCTGGTGTTACTGCCTATTTATTCATAGAAATTGTTCTATATTTTCATCAAATTTTGTTCTTTCATTGCTGTTTTGCTACTTTATTGGTTTGTCAACCATCGTGCTTCATTACTAATAGACCATGTTACGGTCCTGGCCATATGTGTTGTTTTTATTTTCTTGTTCTTATAGGTGCCCTGCCTGATTGGCCGGATTGGGGGGCAGTACAGGAAGCTGATTGGTCCATCCTACACTTGCTGGAGTTTTAAAAGTACGGTTCCCAACAGCTAGCGAGGCTCTTTCTGGCATCAGCACCTGTTTGCTGTTCTTGGTTTCCAAACCTTATTTAGCATTTCTGAATTGTTAGGTTTTGTGCCGTGGTTTTGTTTATAAATTGTATATTTTTTAAATAGTATTAAATCTGTAGGGGTGAACTGCCATTTTCTTTGGATTGTTTTCACATTAGGGAGTTAGGGTTAGCGACTGTCTTTTGGTTTGTTTATTTCTATCAGGCTAGCTAGCACTTTCTGTGGGAAATGGCTTATTTTGTTTATTATGTTGGCCTTGGTTCGCCCTGAGTTGTAGTGTCATGTTTTGTTTGACACTTTCTTTCGTTTAAAATAAATATCATTCTGTTGGAACATCTCGATCCTGGATTTTGGTTTGGGGATCGGAGAGGGAACATGCTAATTTATCTTTGTATGTTGCACCCTGACCCCCTAGACAGGGGCGTAACAGACCAGTACAGTTATAGTACTTTGTACTTTGCCACATTTATCTTCTTCTTAGCAAGTGTCATGCATTCTGCTTCTCCAGCGTTTTTAGGAGCTGTTGATGATGTCAAATGCAGCTTACGGCCACACCGCTCTCTAAGCGCCCGATCTCGTCCGATCTCGGCAGCCAAATAGAGCCGGGCCTGGTTAGTACTTGGTAGGAAGACCGCCTGGGAATACCAGGTGCTGTAAGCTTTTTTGCTTGGGTTTACGGGCAGCACAAGCTGGTGTTACTGCCTATTTATTCATAGAAATTGTTCTATATTTTCATCAAATTTTGTTCTTTCATTGCTGTTTTGCTACTTTATTGGTTTGCCAACCATCGTGCTTCATTACTAGTAGACCATGTTACGGTCCTGGCCATATGTGTTGTTTTTATTTTCTTGTTCTTATAGGTGCCCTGCCTGATTGGCCGGATTGGGGGGCAGTACAGGAAGCTGATTGGTCCATCCTACACTTCCTGGAGTTTTAAAAGTACTGTTCCCAACAGCTAGCGAGGCTCTTTCTGACATCAGCACCTGTTTGCTGTTCTTGGTTTCCAAACCTTATTTAGCATTTTTGAATTGTTAGGTTTTGTGCCGTGGTTTTGTTTATAAATTGTATATTTTGTAAATAGTATTAAATCTGTAGGGGTGAACTGCCATTTTCTTTGGACTGTTTTCACATTAGGGAGTTAGGGTTAGCGACTGTCTTTTGGTTTGTTTATTTCTATCAGGCTAGCTAGCACTTTCTGTGGGAAATGGCTTATTTTGTTTATTATGTTGGCCTTGGTTCGCCCTGAGTTGTAGTGTCATGTTTTGTTTGACACTTTCTTTCGTTTAAAATAAATATCATTCTGTTGGAACATCTCGATCCTGGATTTTGGTTTGGGGATCGGAGAGGGAACATGCTAATTTATCTTTGTATGTTGCACCCTGACCCCCTAGACAGGGGCGTAACAGACCAGTACAGTTATAGTACTTTGTACTTTGCCACATTTATCTTCTTCTTAGCAAGTGTCATGCATTCTGCTTCTCCAGCGTTTTTAGGAGCTGTTGATGATGTCAAATGCAGCTTACGGCCACACCGCTCTCTAAGCGCCCGATCTCGTCCGATCTCGGCAGCCAAATAGAGCCGGGCCTAGTTAGTACTTGGTAGGAAGACCGCCTGGGAATACCAGGTGCTGTAAGCTTTTTTGCTTGGGTTTACGGGCAGCACAAGCTGGTGTTACTGCCTATTTATTCATAGAAATTGTTCTATATTTTCATCAAATTTTGTTCTTTCATTGCTGTTTTGCTACTTTATTGGTTTGCCAACCATCGTGCTTCATTACTAGTAGACCATGTTACGGTCCTGGCCATATGTGTTGTTTTTATTTTCTTGTTCTTATAGGTGCCCTGCCTGATTGGCCGGATTGGGGGGCAGTACAGGAAGCTGATTGGTCCATCCTACACTTCCTGGAGTTTTAAAAGTACTGTTCCCAACAGCTAGCGAGGCTCTTTCTGACATCAGCACCTGTTTGCTGTTCTTGGTTTCCAAACCTTATTTAGCATTTTTGAATTGTTAGGTTTTGTGCCGTGGTTTTGTTTATAAATTGTATATTTTGTAAATAGTATTAAATCTGTAGGGGTGAACTGCCATTTTCTTTGGACTGTTTTCACATTAGGGAGTTAGGGTTAGCGACTGTCTTTTGGTTTGTTTATTTCTATCAGGCTAGCTAGCACTTTCTGTGGGAAATGGCTTATTTTGTTTATTATGTTGGCCTTGGTTCGCCCTGAGTTGTAGTGTCATGTTTTGTTTGACACTTTCTTTCGTTTAAAATAAATATCATTCTGTTGGAACATCTCGATCCTGGATTTTGGTTTGGGGATCGGAGAGGGAACATGCTAATTTATCTTTGTATGTTGCACCCTGACCCCCTAGACAGGGGCGTAACATACCAGTACAGTTATAGTACTTTGTACTTTGCCACATTTATCTTCTTCTTAGCAAGTGTCATGCATTCTGCTTCTCTAGCGTTTTTAAGAGCTGTTGATGATGTCAAATGCATGTTACGGCCACACCGCTCTCTAAGCGCCCGATCTCGTCCGATCTCGGCAGCCAAATAGGGCCGGGCCTGGTTAGTACTTGGTAGGAAGACCGCCTGGGAATACCAGGTGCTGTAAGCTTTCTTGCTTGGGTTTACGGGCAGCACAAGCTGGTGTTACTGCCTATTTATTCATAGAAATTGTTCTATATTTTCATCAAATTTGTTCTTTCATTGCTGTTTTGCTACTTTATTGGTTTGCCAACCATCGTGCTTCATTACTAGTAGACCATGTTACGGTCCTGGCCATATGTGTTGTTTTTATTTTCTTGTTCTTATAGGTGCCCTGCCTGATTGGCCGGATTGGGGGGCAGTACAGGAAGCTGATTGGTCCATCCTACACTTCCTGGAGTTTTAAAAGTACTGTTCCCAACAGCTAGCGAGGCTCTTTCTGACATCAGCACCTGTTTGCTGTTCTTGGTTTCCAAACCTTATTTAGCATTTTTGAATTGTTAGGTTTTGTGCCGTGGTTTTGTTTATAAATTGTATATTTTGTAAATAGTATTAAATCTGTAGGGGTGAACTGCCATTTTCTTTGGACTGTTTTCACATTAGGGAGTTAGGGTTAGCGACTGTCTTTTGGTTTGTTTATTTCTATCAGGCTAGCTAGCACTTTCTGTGGGAAATGGCTTATTTTGTTTATTATGTTGGCCTTGGTTCGCCCTGAGTTGTAGTGTCATGTTTTGTTTGACACTTTCTTTCGTTTAAAATAAATATCATTCTGTTGGAACATCTCGATCCTGGATTTTGGTTTGGGGATCGGAGAGGGAACATGCTAATTTATCTTTGTATGTTGCACCCTGACCCCCTAGACAGGGGCGTAACAGACCAGTACAGTTATAGTACTTTGTACTTTGCCACATTTATCTTCTTCTTAGCAAGTGTCATGCATTCTGCTTCTCCAGCGTTTTTAGGAGCTGTTGATGATGTCAAATGCAGCTTACGGCCACACCGCTCTCTAAGCGCCCGATCTCGTCCGATCTCGGCAGCCAAATAGAGCCGGGCCTGGTTAGTACTTGGTAGGAAGACCGCCTGGGAATACCAGGTGCTGTAAGCTTTTTTGCTTGGGTTTACGGGCAGCACAAGCTGGTGTTACTGCCTATTTATTCATAGAAATTGTTCTATATTTTCATCAAATTTTGTTCTTTCATTGCTGTTTTGCTACTTTATTGGTTTGCCAACCATCGTGCTTCATTACTAGTAGACCATGTTACGGTCCTGGCCATATGTGTTGTTTTTATTTTCTTGTTCTTATAGGTGCCCTGCCTGATTGGCCGGATTGGGGGGCAGTACAGGAAGCTGATTGGTCCATCCTACACTTCCTGGAGTTTTAAAAGTACTGTTCCCAACAGCTAGCGAGGCTCTTTCTGACATCAGCACCTGTTTGCTGTTCTTGGTTTCCAAACCTTATTTAGCATTTTTGAATTGTTAGGTTTTGTGCCGTGGTTTTGTTTATAAATTGTATATTTTGTAAATAGTATTAAATCTGTAGGGGTGAACTGCCATTTTCTTTGGACTGTTTTCACATTAGGGAGTTAGGGTTAGCGACTGTCTTTTGGTTTGTTTATTTCTATCAGGCTAGCTAGCACTTTCTGTGGGAAATGGCTTATTTTGTTTATTATGTTGGCCTTGGTTCGCCCTGAGTTGTAGTGTCATGTTTTGTTTGACACTTTCTTTCGTTTAAAATAAATATCATTCTGTTGGAACATCTCGATCCTGGATTTTGGTTTGGGGATCGGAGAGGGAACATGCTAATTTATCTTTGTATGTTGCACCCTGACCCCCTAGACAGGGGCGTAACAGACCAGTACAGTTATAGTACTTTGTACTTTGCCACATTTATCTTCTTCTTAGCAAGTGTCATGCATTCTGCTTCTCCAGCGTTTTTAAGAGCTGTTGATGATGTCAAATGCAGCTTACGGCCACACCGCTCTCTAAGCGCCCGATCTCGTCCGATCTCGGCAGCCAGTCTCCCTCTGTCTCTCCTTCTCTCACTTGCTCGGTGTGTCTCATGTTCAGTTTTTCCTCTGCCTCCTTTAGTGATAATGGTATATGTAATAAGTGTAAGGTTTTTGCAGCTTTGGAGGTGAGGCTCGCGGAATTGGAAGCACTGCTCCGCACCATGGAAAACAACTCCGCTAGTCAGGCCCCGGTAGCTGGTGCGGGCCGACCTAGCGTAGCCCCTGCTAGCTGTCCCCCGGCAGTTCCCGAGCAGCCGGGAAGCCAGTCCGGCTGGGTGACGGTTCGTAAGAGATCTAATGCTAAACAGACGCCCGAGGTTCACCACCAGTCGGTTCATGTTTCTAATCGATTTTCCCCACTCAGCGACACACCCGCTGAGAAACCAACTCTGGTAATTGGCAGCTCCATAGTCAGAAACGTGAAGTTAGAGACTCCAGCGGCCGTAGTCAAATGTCTTCCTGGGGCCAGAGCGGGCGACGTTGAATCATATTTGAAACTCCTGGCTAAGGATAAACGTATATACAGTAATATTATTATTCACGTGGGAGTTAATGACGCCCGATTACGTAAATCGGAGGTCACTAAAATGAATGTTGAATCGGTGTGTAACTTTGCAAAAACAATGTCGGACTCCGTAATTTTCTCTGGTCCCCTGCCAAATCTGACCAGTGACGACATGTACACCCGCATGTCGTCATTCAACCACTGGCTGTCTAGGTGGTGTCCAGCAAACGATGTGGGCTACATAGACAATTGGAAACGTTTTTGGGGAAAACCTAGGCTGATTAGGAGAGATGGCATCCATCCTACTTTAGATGGTGCAGCTTTCTTATCCAGAAATATGGCTGGTTTTATTAGACAACCAAAAGTATGACAATCCAGAGTTGAGCCTAGGATGCAGAGATCCAGTCCTACACGCCTCTCTGCAGTGTCCTTACAACCGTCAACCCCCCACAACTCCAACATACCTATAGAGACTGTGTCTGTTCCCCGACCTAAATTACATAAAGTAAATATGACAACAAGAGGAGTTAATCATAATAACCTAATAAAAGTTAAGACTACTCCTCTTACAGAACAAAACCCCAAAACTATTAAATGTGGATTATTAAATATCAGATCTCTATCTTCTAAATCTCTGTTAGTAAATGACTTGATAAATGATCATCAATTCGATTTATTTTGTCTCACTGAAACTTGGTTGCAGCAGGAAGAATATGTCAGTCTAAATGAGTCAACCCCCCCAAGTCATATTAATTATCATGTTCCTAGAAGCACAGGCCGAGGTGGAGGAGTTGCAGCAATCTTCCATTGTAGCTTATCAATAAACCCATGACCTAAACATAGTTATAACTCATTTGAGAGCCTTACTCTTAGCCTTTCACACCCAAACTGGAAAACTCAAAAACCACTATTATTTGTTATCATGTACCGTCCTCCAGTCCCTTATTCAGAGTTTTTGATTGAATTTTCTGATTTTCTAGCTGATTTAGTGCTTAGTACAGATAAAGTCATTATAGTGGGTGACTTTAACATTCATGTAGATGCTCACTGTTTTAGTCACACGTTAGACCTTGTCCTTACGTATGGAATTGAAACGGATAATTTAACAATATTTCCTCACAACTCTCTTCTGTCTGACCATTTTTTAATAACATTTGAATTTACAATAACGGACTATATAGCAGTTAGGGAAAAATTCCACTATAGCAGATGCTTAAGTGAAAAAGCTTTCAACAAATTTAAAGAAATTATTTCTTCATCATTTGCTTCACCATATGTTAATACAATGGGAAGTAGTCTCCTTAATGTTACTCCTGCACAAGTAGATTATCTTGTTGACAATTCTGCAGCCTCACTACGTACAATACTCGATAGTGTTGCCCCTCTAAAAAAGAAGGCAGTAAATCAGCAGAGGCGATCTCCATGGTATAGTTCACAAACACGCAACTTAAAACAGGAAACACGAAAGTTAGAAAGGAAGTGGCGTTCCAGAAAGTTAGAAGAATCTCATTTAGCCTGGAAAAATAGTTTAAAAACGTACAAAAAAGCTCTCAGTGATGCCAGAACAGCATATTATTCATCATTAATAGAAGAAAACAAGAACAACCCCCGGTTTCTGTTCAGCACTGTAGCCAGGCTGACTAAGAGCCATAGTTCTGTTGAGCCTACTATTCCCTTAACTTTGAGCAGCAATGACTTCATGACCTTCTTTATGAATAAAATTGTAGCTATTAGAGAAAGTATTCACCAGATCCTCCCCCCAAAAATTACAGATAGATCTTCATGTACAGCAGTGCTAGAATCATGGATAAGGCCCCACTCCCTGTTAGACTGCTTTTTACCCATAGATCTCTCTGAGCTAACTTCAATTATTACCTCATCTAAACCAACAACCTTTCTGCTAGACCCTATTCCAACTAAGCTGCTCAAGGAAGCTTTACCCTTAATAGATACGTTCATATTAGATATCATCAATCTATCTTTAGAAACAGGCTATGTACCACAGGCCTATAAGGTAGCTGTAATTAAACCATTACTTAAAAAACCCTGTCTTGACCCAGGTGTTTTAGCCAATTACAGACCAATATCTAATCTCCCCTTTATTTCTAAAATAATTGAAAAAGTAAATAATAATAAGTAAATAATTGAAATTCCCTACTTTCAAGATGCCCCAGTAACTCCCTAAAGAGCCTGCAATTAATCCAAAATGCTGCAGCAAGAGTGCTGACTGGAACTAGCAAGAGAGATCATATTTCACCTTCACTAGCTTCTCTCCATTGGCTTCCCATTAAATTTAAAATAGAATTTAAAACCCTGCTTCTTACATATAAAGCTCTGAATGGTCAGGCTCCATCATATATAGAAGACCTCATAGCACCATATCATCCCAGTAGACCACTTCGCTCTCAGAATGCAGGCCTACTTGTGGTTCCCAGAATTTCCAAAAGTAGAATGGGAGGTAGAGCCTTTAGCTATCAAGCTCCTCTCTTGTGGAACCAGCTCCCAGTTCAGATTCGGGAAGCAGACACCCTCTCTACTTTTAAGTCTAAGCTTAAAACCTTCCTCTTTAATAAAGCATATAGTTAGTTATAGTTATGCTGCCATAGGCTTAGACTGCTGGGGGACCCACCCCCCAATGCACTGAGCTCCTTTCCTCCTCTTGACCATCTCTCCTCTCCTCTCACCCCGCAATTCTCACCACTGTATGTCATTAACTCTGTGTGTTCTCTCCCGTAGTTGTCTTTGTCCTCCTCTGTCCCCCTCTCTCTGTCCCCTTCTGCAGGTGTCCCCCGGCTTTGAAGCTGTGTGTCTTCCAGCGTGCAGCTACTGGTCCTACCAATCTGCCCGATGTTTTGTTATTGCTTTTTGTTGCTCTGTTCTTTTCTCTCTCCCCTTTCCACTCACCCCAACCGGTCGAGGCAGATGGCCGTCCACCCTGAGCCTGGTTCTGCTGGAGGTTTCTTCCGTTAAAGGGAGTTTTTCCTCTCCACTGTTGCCTATGGCTTGCTCCAGGGGGAATTGTTGGGTTCTCTTTATATATCTTTATAATCTTGACTTTATTCTGTAAAGTGCCCTGAGATGACTTTGTTGTGAATTGGCGCTATATAAATAAAGTTGAATTGAAATTGAATTGAATTGAAATTGAATTGAAAAATAGGGCCGGGCCTGGTTAGTACTTGGTAGGAAGACCGCCTGGGAATACCAGGTGCTGTAAGCTTTTTTGCTTGGGTTTACGGGCAGCACAAGCTGGTGTTACTGCCTATTTATTCATAGAAATTGTTCTATATTTTCATCAAATTTTGTTCTTTCATTGCTGTTTTGCTACTTTATTGGTTTGTCAACCATCGTGCTTCATTACTAGTAGACCATGTTAGGGTCCTGGCCATATGTGTTGTTTTTATTTTGTTGTTCTTATAGGTGCCCTGCCTGATTGGCCGGATTTGGGGGAAGTACAGGAAGCTGATTGGTCCATCCTACACTTCCTGGAGTTTTAAAAGTACAGTTCCCAACAGCTAGCGAGGCTCTTTCTGGCAGCAGCACCTGTTTGCTGTTCTTGCTTTCCAAACCTTATTTAGCATTTTTGAATTGTTAGGTTTTGTGCCGTGGTTTTGTTTATAAATTGTATATTTTGTAAATAGTATTAAATCTGTAGGGGTGGACTGCCATTTTCTTTTGATTGTTTTCTCTTGTTTTCACATTAGGGAGTTAGGGTTAGCGACTGTCTTTTGGTTTGTTTATTTCTATCAGGCTAGCTAGCACTTTCTGTGGGAAATGGCTTATTTTGTTTATTATGTTGGCCTTGGTTCGCCCTGAGTTGTAGTGTCATGTTTTGTTTGACACTTTCTTTCGTTTAAAATAAATATCATTCTGTTGGAACATCTCGATCCTGGATTTTGGTTTGGGGATCGGAGAGGGAACATGCTAATTTATCTTTGTATGTTGCACCCTGACCCCCTAGACAAGGGCGTAACAGACCAGTACAGTTATAGTACTTTGTACTTTGCCACATTTATCTTCTTCTTAGCAAGTGTCATGCATTCTGCTTCTCCAGCGTTTTTAAGAGCTGTTGATGATGTCAAATGCAGCTTACGGCCACACCGCTCTCTAAGCGCCCGATCTCGTCCGATCTCGGCAGCCAAATAGAGCCGGGCCTGGTTAGTACTTGGTAGGAAGACCGCCTGGGAATACCAGGTGCTGTAAGCTTTTTTGCTTGGGTTTACGGGCAGCACAAGCTGGTGTTACTGCATATTTATTCATAGAAATTGTTCTATATTTTAATCAAATTTTGTTCTTTCATTGCTGTTTTGCTACTTTATTGGTTTGCCAACCATCGCGCTTCATTACTAGTAGACCATGTTACGGTCCTGGCCATATGTGTTGTTTTTATTTTGTTGTTCTTATAGGTGCCCTGCCTGATTGGCCGGATTGGGGGGCAGTACAGGAAGCTGATTGGTCCATCCTACACTTCCGGGAGTTTTAAAAGTACTGTTCCACACAGCTAGCGAGGCTCTTTCTGACATCAGCACCTGTTTGCTGTTCTTGGTTTCCAAACCTTATTTAGCATTTTTGAATTGTTAGGTTTTGTGCCGTGGTTTTGTTTATAAATTGTATATTTTGTAAATAGTATTAAATCTGTAGGGGTGAACTGCCATTTTCTTTGGACTGTTTTCACATTAGGGAGTTAGGGTTAGCGACTGTCTTTTGGTTTGTTTATTTCTATCAGGCTAGTTAGCACTTTCTGTGGGAAATGGCTTATTTTGTTTATTATGTTGGCCTTGGTTCGCCCTGAGTTGTAGTGTCATGTTTTGTTTGACACTTTCTTTCGTTTAAAATAAATATCATTCTGTTGGAACATCTCGATCCTGGATTTTGGTTTGGGGATCGGAGAGGGAACATGCTAATTTATCTTTGTATGTTGCACCCTGACCCCCTAGACAGGGGCGTAACAGACCAGTACAGTTATAGTACTTTGTACTTTGCCACATTTATCTTCTTCTTAGCAAGTGTCATGCATTCTGCTTCTCCAGCGTTTTTAGGAGCTGTTGATGATGTCAAATGCAGCTTACGGCCACACCGCTCTCTAAGCGCCCGATCTCGTCCGATCTCAGCAGCCAAATAGAGCCGGGCCTGGTTAGTACTTGGTAGGAAGACCGCCTGGGAATACCAGGTGCTGTAAGCTTTTTTGCTTGGGTTTACGGGCAGCACAAGCTGGTGTTACTGCCTATTTATTCATAGAAATTGTTCTATATTTTCATCAAATTTTGTTCTTTCATTGCTGTTTTGCTACTTTATTGGTTTGCCAACCATCGTGCTTCATTACTAGTAGACCATGTTACGGTCCTGGCCATATGTGTTGTTTTTATTTTCTTGTTCTTATAGGTGCCCTGCCTGATTGGCCGGATTGGGGGGCAGTACAGGAAGCTGATTGGTCCATCCTACACTTCCTGGAGTTTTAAAAGTACTGTTCCCAACAGCTAGCGAGGCTCTTTCTGACATCAGCACCTGTTTGCTGTTCTTGGTTTCCAAACCTTATTTAGCATTTTTGAATTGTTAGGTTTTGTGCCGTGGTTTTGTTTATAAATTGTATATTTTGTAAATAGTATTAAATCTGTAGGGGTGAACTGCCATTTTCTTTGGACTGTTTTCACATTAGGGAGTTAGGGTTAGCGACTGTCTTTTGGTTTGTTTATTTCTATCAGGCTAGCTAGCACTTTCTGTGGGAAATGGCTTATTTTGTTTATTATGTTGGCCTTGGTTCGCCCTGAGTTGTAGTGTCATGTTTTGTTTGACACTTTCTTTCGTTTAAAATAAATATCATTCTGTTGGAACATCTCGATCCTGGATTTTGGTTTGGGGATCGGAGAGGGAACATGCTAATTTATCTTTGTATGTTGCACCCTGAGCCCCTAGACAGGGGCGTAACAGACCAGTACAGTTATAGTACTTTGTACTTTGCCACATTTATCTTCTTCTTAGCAAGTGTCATGCATTCTGCTTCTCCAGCGTTTTTAAGAGCTGTTGATGATGTCAAATGCAGCTTACGGCCACACCGCTCTCTAAGCGCCCGATCTCGTCCGATCTTGGCAGCCAAATAGGGCCGGGCCTGGTTAGTACTTGGTAGGAAGACCGCCTGGGAATACCAGGTGCTGTAAGCTTTTTTGCTTGGGTTTGCGGGCAGCACAAGCTGGTGTTACTGCCTATTTATTCATAGAAATTGTTCTATATTTTCATCAAATTTTGTTCTTTCATTGCTGTTTTGCTATTTTATTGGTTTGCCAACCATCGTGCTTCATTACTAGTAGACCATGTTACGGTCCTGGCCATATGTGTTGTTTTTATTTTCTTGTTCTTATAGGTGCCCTGCCTGATTGGCCAGATTTGGGGGAAGTACAGGAAGCTGATTGGTCCATCCTACACTTCCTGGAGATTTAAAAGTACGGTTCCCAACAGCTAGCGAGGCTCTTTCTGGCAGTAGCACCTGTTTGCTGTTCTTGGTTTCCAAACCTTATTTAGCATTTTTGAATTGTTAGGTTTTGTGCCGTGGTTTTGTTTATAAATTGTATATTTTGTAAATAGTATTAAATCTGTAGGGGTGAACTGCCATTTTCTTTGGACTGTTTTCACATTAGGGAGTTAGGGTTAGCGACTGTCTTTTGGTTTGTTTATTTCTATCAGGCTAGCTAGCACTTTCTGTGGGAAATGGCTTATTTTGTTTATTATGTTGGCCTTGGTTCGCCCTGAGTTGTAGTGTCATGTTTTGTTTGACACTTTCTTTCGTTTAAAATAAATATCATTCTGTTGGATATCTCGATCCTGGATTTTGGTTTGGGGATCGGAGAAGGAACATGCTAATTTATCTTTGTATGTTGCACCCTGAGCCCCTACACAGGGGCGTAACAGACCAGTACAGTTATAGTACTTTGTACTTTGCCACATTTATCTTCTTCTTAGCAAGTGTCATGCATTCTGCTTCTCCAGCGTTTTTAAGAGCTGTTGATGATGTCAAATGCAGCTTACGGCCACACCGCTCTCTAAGCGCCCGATCTCGTCCGATCTCGGCAGCCAAATAGGGCCGGGCCTGGTTAGTACTTAGTAGGAAGACCGCCTAGGAATACCAGGTGCTGTAAGCTTTTTTGCTTGGGTTTACGGGCAGCACAAGCTGGTGTTACTGCCTATTTATTCATAGAAATTGTTCTATATTTTCATCAAATTTTGTTCTTTCATTGCTGTTTTGCTACTTTATTGGTTTGCCAACCATCGTGCTTCATTACTAGTAGACCATGTTACGGTCCTGGCCATATGTGTTGTTTTTATTTTCTTGTTCTTATAGGTGCCCTGCCTGATTGGCCGGATTGGGGGGCAGTACAGGAAGCTGATTGGTCCATCCTACACTTCCTGGAGTTTTAAAAGTACGGTTCCCAACAGCTAGCGAGGCTCTTTCTGGCATCAGCACCTGTTTGCTGTTCTTGGTTTCCAAACCTTATTTAGCATTTTTGAATTGTTAGGTTTTGTGCCGTGGTTTTGTTTATAAATTGTATATTTTGTAAATAGTATTAAATCTGTAGGGGTGAACTGCCATTTTCTTTTGATTGTTTTCACATTAGGGAGTTAGGGTTAGCGACTGTCTTTTGGTTTGTTTATTTCTATCAGGCTAGCTAGCACTTTCTGTGGGAAATGGCTTATTTTGTTTATTATGTTGGCCTTGGTTCGCCCTGAGTTGTAGTGTCATGTTTTGTTTGACACTTTCTTTCGTTTAAAATAAATATCATTCTGTTGGAACATCTCGATCCTGGATTTTGGTTTGGGGATCGGAGAGGGAACATGCTAATTTATCTTTGTATGTTGCACCCTGAGCCCCTAGACAGGGGCGTAACAGACCAGTACAGTTATAGTACTTTGTACTTTGCCACATTTATCTTCTTCTTAGCAAGTGTCATGCATTCTGCTTCTCCAGCGTTTTTAAGAGCTGTTGATGATGTCAAATGCAGCTTACGGCCACACCGCTCTCTAAGCGCCTGATCTCGCCCGATCTCGGCAGCCAAATACAGCCGGGCCTGGTTAGTACTTGGTAGGAAGACCGCCTGGGAATACCAGGTGCTGTAAGCTTTTTTGCTTGGGTTTACGGGCAGCTCAAGCTGGTGTTACTGCCTATTTATTCATAGAAATTGTTCTATATTTTCATCAAATTTTGTTCTTTCATTGCTGTTTTGCTACTTTATTGGTTTGTCAACCATCGTGCTTCATTACTAGTAGACCATGTTACGGTCCTGGCCATATGTGTTGTTTTTATTTTCTTGTTCTTATAGGCGCCCTGCCTGATTGACCGGATTTGGGGGAAGTACAGGAAGCTGATTGGTCCATCCTACACTTCCTGGAGTTTTAAAAGTACGGTTCCCAACAGCTAGCGAGGCTCTTTCTGGCAGTAGCACCTGTTTGCTGTTCTTGGTTTCCAAATCTTATTTAGCATTTTTGAATTGTTAGGTTTTGTGCCGTGGTTTTGTTTATAAATTGTATATTTTGTAAATAGTATTAAATCTGTAGGGGTGGACTGCCATTTTCTTTTGATTGTTTTCTCTTGTTTTCACATTAGGGAGTTAGGGTTAGCGACTATCTTTTGGTTTGTTTATTTCTATCAGGCTAGCTAGCACTTTCTGTGGGAAATGGCTTATTTTGTTTATTATGTTGGCCTTGGTTCGCCCTGAGTTGTAGTGTCATGTTTTGTTTGACACTTTCTTTCGTTTAAAATAAATATCATTCTGTTGGAACATCTCAATCCTGGATTTTGGTTTGAGGATCGGAGAGGGAACATGCAAATTTATCTTTGTATGTTTCACCCTGACCCCCTAGACAGGGGCGTAACAGACCAGTACAGTTATAGTACTTTGTACTTTGCCACATTTATCTTCTTCTTAGCAAGTGTCATGCATTCTGCTTCTCTAGCGTTTTTAAGAGCTGTTAATGATGTCAAATGCAGATTACGGCCACACCGCTTTCTAAGCGCCCGATCTCGTCCGATCTCGGCAGCCAAATAGAGCCGGACCTGGTTAGTACTTGGTAGGAAGACCGCCTGGGAATACCAGGTGCTGTAAGCTTTTTTGCTTGGGTTTACGGGCAGCACAAGCTGGTGTTACTGCCTATTTATTCATAGAAATTGTTCTATATTTTCATCAAATTTTGTTCTTTCATTGCTGTTTTGCTCTTTTATTGGTTTGCCAACCATCGTGCTTCATTACTAGTAGACCATGTTACGGTCCTGGCCATATGTGTTGTTTTTATTTTCTTGTTCTTATAGGTGCCCTGCCTGATTGGCCGGATTGGGGGGCAGTACAGGAAGCTGATTGGTCCATCCTACACTTGCTGGAGTTTTAAAAGTACGGTTCCCAACAGCTAGCGAGGCTCTTTCTGGCATCAGCACCTGTTTGCTGTTCTTGGTTTCCAAACCTTATTTAGCATTTTTGAATTGTTAGGTTTTGTGCCGTGGTTTTGTTTATAAATTGTATATTTTGTAAATAGTATTAAATCTGTAGGGGTGAACAGCCATTTTCTTTTGATTGTTTTCTCTTGTTTTCACATTAGGGAGTTAGGGTTAGCGACTGTCTATTGGTTTGTTTATTTCTATCAGGCTAGCTAGAACTTTCTGTGGGAAATGGCTTATTTTGTTTATTATGTTGGCCTTGGTTCGCCCTGAGTTGTAGTGTCATGTTTTGTTTGACACTTTCTTTCGTTTAAAATAAATATCATTCTGTTGGAACATCTCGATCCTGGATTTTGGTTTGGGGATCGGAGAGGGAACATGCTAATTTAGCTTTGTATGTTGCACCCTGAGCCCCTAGACAGGGGCGTAACAGACCAGTACAGTTATAGTACTTTGTACTTTGCCACATTTATCTTCTTCTTAGCAAGTGTCATGCATTCTGCTTCTCCAGCGTTTTTAAGAGCTGTTGATGATGTCAAATGCAGCTTACGGCCACACCGCTCTCTAAGCGCCCGATCTCGCCCGATCTCGGCAGCCAAATAGAGCCGGGCCTGGTTAGTACTTGGTAGGAAGACCGCCTGGGAATACCAGGTGCTGTAAGCTTTTTTGCTTGGGTTTACGGGCAGCTCAAGCTGGTGTTACTGCCTATTTATTCATAGAAATTGTTCTATATTTTCATCAAATTTTGTTCTTTCATTGCTGTTTTGCTACTTTATTGGTTTTTCAACCATCGTGCTTCATTACTAGTAGACCATGTTACGGTCGTGGCCATATGTGTTGTTTTTATTTTCTCGTTCTTATAGGTGCTCTTCCTGATTGGCCGGATTGAGGGGCAGTACAGGAAGCTGATTGGTCCATCCTACACTTCCTGGAGTTTTAAAAGTACGGTTCCCAACAGCTAGCGAGGCTCTTTCTGGCATCAGCACCTGTTTGCTGTTCTTGGTTTCCAAACCTTATTTAGCATTTTTGAATTGTTAGGTTTTGTGCCGTGGTTTTGTTTATAAATTGTATATTTTGTAAATCGTATTAAATCTGTAGGGGTGAACAGCCATTTTCTTTGGACTGTTTTCACATTAGGGAGTTAGGGTTAGCGACTGTCTTTTGGTTTGTTTATTTCTATCAGGCTAGCTAGCACTTTCTGTGGGAAATGGCTTATTTTGTTTATTATGTTGGCCTTGGTTCGCCCTGAGTTGTAGTGTCATGTTTTGTTTGACACTTTCTTTCGTTTAAAATAAATATCATTCTGTTGGAACATCTCGATACTGGATTTTGGTTTGGGGATCGGAGAGGGAACATGCTAATTTATCTTTGTATGTTGCACCCTGACCCCCTGGACAGGGGCGTAACAAACCAGTACAGTTATAGTACTTTGTACTTTGCCACATTTATCTTCTTCTTAGCAAGTGTCATGCATTCTGCTTCTCCAGCGTTTTTAAGAGCTGTTGATGATGTGAAATGCAGCTTACGGCCAAACAGCTCTCTAAGCGCCCGATCTCGTCCGATCTCGGCAGCCAAATAGAGCCGGGCCTGGTTAGTACTTGGTAGGAAGACCGCCTGGGAATACCAGGTGCTGTAAGCTTTTTTGCTTGGGTTTACGGGCAGCACAAGCTGGTGTTACTGCCTATTTATTCATAGAAATTGTTCTATATTTTCATCAAATTTTGTTCTTTCATTGCTGTTTTGCTACTTTATTGGTTTTTCAACCATCGTGCTTCATTACTAGTAGACCATGTTACGGTCCTGGCCATATGTGTTGTTTTTATTTTCTTGTTCTTATAGGTGCCCTGCCTGATTGGCCGGATTTGGGGGAAGTACAGGAAGCTGATTGGTCCATCCTACACTTCCTGGAGTTTTAAAAGTACGGTTGCCAACAGCTAGCGAGGCTCTTTCTGGCAGCAGCACCTGTTTGCTGTTCTTGGTTTCCAAACCTTATTTAGCATTTTTGAATTGTTAGGTTTTGTGCCGTGGTTTTGTTTATAAATTGTATATTTTGTAAATAGTATTAAATCTGTAGGGGTGGACTGCCATTTTTCTTTTGATTGTTTTCTCTTGTTTTCACATTAGGGAGTTAGGGTTAGCGACTGTCTTTTGGTTTGTTTCTTTCTATCAGGCTAGCAAGCACTTTCTGTGGGAAATGGCTTATTTTGTTTATTATGTTGGCCTTGGTTCGCCCTGAGTTGTAGTGTCATGTTTTGTTTGACACTTTCTTTCGTTTAAAATAAATATCATTCTGTTGGAACATCTCAATCCTGGATTTTGGTTTGGGGATCGGAGAGGGAACATGCAAATTTATCTTTGTATGTTTCACCCTGACCCCCTAGACAGGGGCGTAACAGACCAGTACACTTATAGTACTTTGTACTTTGCCACATTTATCTTCTTCTTAGCAAGTGTCATGCATTCTGCTTCTCTAGCGTTTTTAAGAGCTGTTGATGATGTCAAATGCATGTTACGGCCACACCGCTCTCTAAGCGCCCGATCTCGTCCGATCTCGGCAGCCAAATAGAGCCGGGCCTGGTTAGTACTTGGTAGGAAGACCGCCTGGGAATACCAGGTGCTGTAAGCTTTTTTGCTTGGGTTTACGGGCAGCACAAGCTGGTGTTACTGCCTATTTATTCATAGAAATTGTCCTATATTTTCATCAAATTTTGTTCTTTCATTGCTGTTTTGCTACTTTATTGGTTTGTCAACCATCGTGCTTCATTACTAATAGACCATGTTACGGTCCTGGCCATATGTGTTGTTTTTATTTTCTTGTTCTTATAGGTGCCCTGCCTGATTGGCCGGATTTGGGGGAAGTACAGGAAGCTGATTGGTCCATCCTACACTTCCTGGAGTTTTAAAAGTACGGTTCCCAACAGCTAGCGAGGCTCTTTCTGGCAGTAGCACCTGTTTGCTGTTCTTGGTTTCCAAATCTTATTTAGCATTTTTGAATTGTTAGGTTTTGTGCCGTGGTTTTGTTTATAAATTGTATATTTTGTAAATAGTATTAAATCTGTAGGGGTGGACTGCCATTTTCTTTTGATTGTTTTCTCTTGTTTTCACATTAGGGAGTTAGGGTTAGCGACTGTCTTTTGGTTTGTTTATTTCTATCAGGCTAGCTAGCGCTTTCTGTGGGAAATGGCTTATTTTGTTTATTATGTTGGCCTTGGTTCGCCCTGAGTTGTAGTGTCATGTTTTGTTTGACACTTTCTTTCGTTTAAAATAAATATCATTCTGTTGGAACATCTCGATCCTGGATTTTGGTTTGGGGATCGGAGAGGGAACATGCAAATTTATCTTTGTATGTTTCACCCTGACCCCCTAGACAGGGGCGTAACAGACCAGTACAGTTATAGTACTTTGTACTTTGCCACATTTATCTTCTTCTTAGCAAGTGTCATGCATTCTGCTTCTCCAGTGTTTTTAAGAGCTGTTGATGATGTCAAATGCAGCTTACGGCCACACCGCTCTCTAAGCGCCCGATCTCGTCCGATCTCGGCAGCCAAATAGAGCCGGGCCTGGTTAGTACTTGGTAGGAAGACCGCCTGGGAATACCAGGTGCTGTAAGCTTTTTTGCTTGGGTTTGCGGGCAGCACAAGCTGGTGTTACTGCCTATTTATTCATAGAAATTGTTCTATATTTTCATCAAATTTTGTTCTTTCATTGCTGTTTTGCTACTTTATTGGTTTGCCAACCATCGTGCTTCATTACTAGTAGACCATGTTACGGTCCTGGCCATATGTGTTGTTTTTATTTTCTTGTTCTTATAGGTGCCCTGCCTGATTGGCCGGATTGGGGCGCAGTACAGGAAGCTGATTGGTCCATCCTACACTTCCTGGAGTTTTAAAAGTACGGTTCCCAACAGCTAGCGAGGCTCTTTCTGGCATCAGCACCTGTTTGCTGTTCTTGGCTTCTAAACCGTATTTAGCATTTTTGAATTGTTAGGTTTTGTGCCGTGGTTTTGTTTATAAATTGTATATTTTGTAAATAGTATTAAATCTGTAGGGGTGGACTGCCATTTTCTTTTGATTGTTTTCTCTTGTTTTCACATTAGGGAGTTAGGGTTAGCGACTATCTTTTGGTTTGTTTATTTCTATCAGGCTAGCTAGAACTTTCTGTGGGAAATGGCTTATTTTGTTTATTATGTTGGCCTTGGTTCGCCCTGAGTTGTAGTGTCATGTTTTGTTTGACACTTTCTTTCGTTTAAAATAAATATCATTCTGTTGGAACATCTCGATCCTGGATTTTGGTTTGGGGATCGGAGAGGGAACATGCAAATTTATCTTTGTATGTTTCACCCTGACCCCCTAGACAGGGGCGTAACAGACCAGTACAGTTATAGTACTTTGTACTTTGCCACATTTATCTTCTTCTTAGCAAGTGTCATGCATTCTGCTTCTCTAGCGTTTTTAAGAGCTGTTGATGATGTCAAATGCAGCTTACGGCCACACCGCTCTCTAAGCGCCCGATATCGTCCGATCTCGGCAGCCAAATAGAGCCGGGCCTGGTTAGTACTTGGTAGGAAGACCGCCTGGGAATACCAGGTGCTGTAAGCTTTTTTGCTTGGGTTTACGGGCAGCACAAGCTGGTGTTACTGCCTATTTATTCATAGAAATTGTTCTATATTTTCATCAAATTTTGTTCTTTCATTGCTGTTTTGCTACTTTATTGGTTTGTCAACCATCGTGCTTCATTACTAGTAGACCATGTTACGGTCCTGGCCATATGTGTTGTTTTTATTTTCTTGTTCTTATAGGTGCCCTGCCTGATTGGCCGGATTGGGGGGCAGTACAGGAAGCTGATTGGTCCATCCTACACTTCCTGGAGTTTTAAAAGTACGGTTCCCAACAGCTAGCGAGGCTCTTTCTGGCATCAGCACCTGTTTGCTGTTCTTGGTTTCTAAACCTTATTTAGTATTTTTGAATTGTTAGGTTTTGTGCCGTGGTTTTGTTTATAAATTGTATATTTTGTAAATAGTATTAAATCTGTAGGGGTGAACTGCCATTTTCTTTGGACTATTTTCACATTAGGGAGTTAGGGTTAGCGATTGTCTTTTGGTTTGTTTATTTCTATCAGGCTAGCTAGCACTTTCTGTGGGAAATGGCTTATTTTGTTTATTATGTTGGCCTTGGTTCGCCCTGAGTTGTAGTGTCATATTTTGTTTGACACTTTCTTTCGTTTAAAATAAATATCATTCTGTTGGAACATCTCGATCCTGGATTTTGGTTTGGGGATCGGAGAGGGAACATGCTAATTTATCTTTGTATGTTGCACCCTGAGCCCCTAGACAGGGGCGTAACAGACCAGTACAGTTATAGTACTTTGTACTTTGCCACATTTATCTTCTTCTTAGCAAGTGTCATGCATTCTGCTTCTCCAGCGTTTTTAAGAGCTGTTGATGATGTCAAATGCAGCTTACGGCCACACCGCTCTCTAAGCGCCCGATCTCGTCCGATCTCGGCAGCCAAATAGGGCCGGGCCTGGTTAGTACTTGGTAGGAAGACCGCCTGGGAATACCAGGTGCTGTAAGCTTTATTGCTTGGGTTTACGGGCAGCACAAGCTGGTGTTACTGCCTATTTATTCATAGAAATTGTTCTATATTTTCATCAAATTTTGTTCTTTCATTGCTGTTTTGCTACTTTATTGGTTTGCCAACCATCGTGCTTCATTACTAGTAGACCATGTTACGGTCCTGGCCATATGTGTTGTTTTTAATTTCTTGTTCTTATAGGTGCCCTGCCTGATTGGCCGGATTTGGGGGAAGTACAGGAAGCTGATTGGTCCATCCTACACTTCCTGGAGTTTTAAAAGTACGGTTCCCAACAGCTAGCGAGGCTCTTTCTGGCAGTAGCACCTGTTTGCTGTTCTTGGTTTCCAAATCTTATTTAGCATTTTTGAATTGTTAGGTTTTGTGCCGTGGTTTTGTTTATAAATTGTATATTTTGTAAATAGTATTAAATCTGTAGGGGTGGACTGCCATTTTCTTTTGATTGTTTTCTCTTGTTTTCACATTAGGGAGTTAGGGTTAGCGACTGTCTTTTGGTTTGTTTATTTCTATCAGGCTAGCTAGCGCTTTCTGTGGGAAATGGCTTATTTTGTTTATTCTGTTGGCCTTGGTTCGCCCTGAGTTGTAGTGTCATGTTTTGTTTGACACTTTCTTTCGTTTAAAATAAATATCATTCTGTTGGAACATCTCAATCCTGGATTTTGGTTTGAGGATCGGAGAGGGAACATGCAAATTTATCTTTGTATGTTTCACCCTGACCCCCTAGACAGGGGCGTAACAGACCAGTACAGTTATAGTACTTTGTACTTTGCCACATTTATCTTCTTCTTAGCAAGTGTCATGCATTCTGCTTCTCCAGCGTTTTTAAGAGCTGTTGATGATGTCAAATGCAGCTTACGGCCACACCGCTCTCTAAGCGCCCGATCTCGTCCGATCTCGGCAGCCAAATAGAGCCGGGCCTGGTTAGTACTTGGTAGGAAGACCGCCTGGGAATACCAGGTGCTGTAAGCTTTTTTGCTTGGGTTTACGGGCAGCACAAGCTGGTGTTACTGCCTATTTATTCATAGAAATTGTTCTATATTTTCATCAAATTTTGTTCTTTCATTGCTGTTTTGCTACTTTATTGGTTTGCCAACCATCGTGCTTCATTACTAGTAGACCATGTTACGGTCCTGGCCATATGTGTTGTTTTTATTTTCTTGTTCTTATAGGTGCCCTGCCTGATTGGCCGGATTGGGGGGCAGTACAGGAAGCTGATTGGTCCATCCTACACTTCCTGGAGTTTTAAATGTACGGTTCCCAACAGCTAGCGAGGCTCTTTCTGGCATCAGCACCTGTTTGCTGTTCTTGGCTTCTAAACCTTATTTAGCATTTTTGAATTGTTAGGTTTTGTGCCGTGGTTTTGTTTATAAATTGTATATTTTGTAAATAGTATTAAATCTGTAGGGGTGAACTGCCATTTTCTTTGGACTGTTTTCACATTAGGGAGTTAGGGTTAGCGACTGTCTTTTGGTTTGTTTCTTTCTATCAGGCTAGCTAGCACTTTCTGTGGGAAATGGCTTATTTTGTTTATTATGTTGGCCTTGGTTCGCCCTGAGTTTTAGTGTCATGTTTTGTTTGACACTTTCTTTTGTTTAAAATAAATATCATTCTGTTGGAACATCTCGATCCTGGATTTTGGTTTGGGGATCGGAGAGGGAACATGCTAATTTATCTTTGTATGTTGCACCCTGAGCCCCTAGACAGGGGCGTAACAGACCAGTACAGTTATAGTACTTTGTACTTTGCCACATTTATCTTCTTCTTAGCAAGTGTCATGCATTCTGCTTCTCCAGCGTTTTTAAGAGCTGTTGATGATGTCAAATGCAGCTTACGGCCACACCGCTCTCTAAGCGCCCGATCTCGCCCGATCTCGGCAGCCAAATAGAGCCGGGCCTGGTTAGTACTTGGTAGGAAGACCGCCTGGGAATACCAGGTGCTGTAAGCTTTTTTGCTTGGGTTTACGGGCAGCACAAGCTGGTGTTACTGCCTATTTATTCATAGAAATTGTTCTATATTTTCATCAAATTTTGTTCTTTCATTGCTGTTTTGCTACTTTATTGGTTTGCCAACCATCGTGCTTCATTACTAGTAGACCATGTTACGGTCCTGGCCATATGTGTTGTTTTTATTTTCTTGTTCTTATAGGTGCCCTGCCTGATTGGCCGGATTTGGGGGCAGTACAGGAAGCTGATTGGTCCATCCTACACTTCCTGGAGTTTTAAAAGTACGGTTCCCAACAGCTAGCGAGGCTCTTTCTGGCATCAGCACCTGTTTGCTGTTCTTGATTTCCAAACTTTATTTAGCATTTTTGAATTGTTAGGTTTTGTGCCGTGGTTTTGTTTATAAATTGTATATTTTGTAAATAGTATTAAATCTGTAGGGGTGGACTGCCATTTTCTTTTGATTGTTTTCTCTTGTTTTCACATTAGGGAGTTAGGGTTAGCGACTGTCTTTTGGTTTGTTTATTTCTATCAGGCTAGCTAGCACTTTCTGTGGGAAATGGCTTATTTTGTTTATTATGTTGGCCTTGGTTCGCCCTGAGTTGTAGTGTCATGTTTTATTTGACACTTTCTTTTGTTTAAAATAAATATCATTCTGTTGGAACATCTCGATCCTGGATTTTGGTTTGGGGATCGGAGAGGGAACATGCTAATTTATCTTTGTATGTTGCACCCTGACCCCCTAGACAGGGGCGTAACAGACCAGTACAGTTATAGTACTTTGTACTTTGCCACATTTATCTTCTTCTTAGCAAGTGTCATGCATTCTGCTTCTCCAGCGTTTTTAAGAGCTGTTGATGATGTCAAATGCAGCTTACGGCCACACCGCTCTCTAAGCGCCCGATCTCGTCCGATCTCGGCAGCCAAATAGAGCCGGGCCTGGTTAGTACTTGGTAGGAAGACCGCCTGGGAATACCAGGTGCTGTAAGCTTTTTTGCTTGGGTTTACGGGCAGCACAAGCTGGTGTTACTGCCTATTTATTCATAGAAATTGTTCTATATTTTCATCAAATTTTGTTCTTTCATTGCTGTTTTGCTACTTTATTGGTTTGCCAACCATCGTGCTTCATTACTAGTAGACCATGTTACGGTCCTGGCCATATGTGTTGTTTTTATTTTCTTGTTCTTATAGGTGCCCTGCCTGATTGGCCGGATTTGGGGGCAGTACAGGAAGCTGATTGGTCCATCCTACACTTCCTGGAGTTTTAAAAGTACGGTTCCCAACAGCTAGCGAGGCTCTTTCTGGCATCAGCACCTGTTTGCTGTTCTTGGTTTCCAAACCTTATTTAGCATTTTTGAATTGTTAGGTTTTGTGCCGAGGTTTTGTTTATAAATTGTATATTTTGTAAATAGTATTAAATCTGTAGGGGTGAACTGCCATTTTCTTTTGATTGTTTTCTCTTGTTTTCACATTAGGGAGTTAGGGTTAGCGACTGTCTTTTGGTTTGTTTCTTTCCATCAGGCTAGCTAGCACTTTCTGTGGGAAATGGCTTATTTTGTTTATTATGTTGGCCTTGGTTCGCCCTGAGTTGTAGTGTCATGTTTTGTTTGACACTTTCTTTCGTTTAAAATAAATATCATTCTGTTGGAACATCTCGATCCTGGATTTTGGTTTGGGGATCGGAGAGGGAACATGCTAATTTATCTTTGTATGTTGCACCCTGAGCCCCTAGACAGGGGCGTAACAGACCAGTACAGTTATAGTACTTTGTACTTTGCCACATTTATCTTCTTCTTAGCAAGTGTCATGCATTCTGCTTCTCCAGCGTTTTTAAGAGCTGTTGATGATGTCAAATGCAGCTTACGGCCACACCGCTCTCTAAGCGCCCGATCTCGCCCGATCTCGGCAGCCAAATAGAGCCGGGCCTGGTTAGTACTTGGTAGGAAGACCGCCTGAGAATACAAGGTGCTGTAAGCTTTTTTGCTTGGGTTTACGGGCAGCACAAGCTGGTGTTACTGCCTATTTATTCATAGAAATTGTTCTATATTTTCATCAAATTTTGTTCTTTCATTGCTGTTTTGCTACTTTATTGGTTTGCCAACCATCGTGCTTCATTACTAGTAGACCATGTTACGGTCCTGGCCATATGTGTTGTTTTTATTTTCTTGTTCTTATAGGTGCCCTGCCTGATTGGCCGGATTTGGGGGCAGTACAGGAAGCTGATTGGTCCATCCTACACTTCCTGGACTTTTAAAAGTACGGTTCCCAACAGCTAGCGAGGCTCTTTCTGGCATCAGCACCTGTTTGCTGTTCTTGGTTTCCAAACCTTATTTAGCATTTTTGAATTGTTAGGTTTTGTGCCGTGGTTTTGTTTATAAATTGTATATTTTGTAAATAGTATTAAATCTGTAGGGGTGAACTGCCATTTTCTTTTGATTGTTTTCTCTTGTTTTCACATTAGGGAGTTAGGGTTAGCGACTGTCTTTTGGTTTGTTTCTTTCTATCAGGCTAGCTAGCACTTTCTGTGGGAAATGGCTTATTTAGTTTATTATGTTGGCCTTGGTTCGCCCTGAGTTGTAGTGTCATGTTTTGTTTGACACTTTCTTTCGTTTAAAATAAATATCATTCTGTTGGAACATCTCGATCCTGGATTTTGGTTTGGGGATCGGAGAGGGAACATGCTAATTTATCTTTGTATGTTGCACCCTGAGCCCCTAGACAGGGGCGTAACAGACCAGTACAGTTATAGTACTTTGTACTTTGCCACATTTATCTTCTTCTTAGCAAGTGTCATGCATTCTGCTTCTCCAGCGTTTTTAAGAGCTGTTGATGATGTCAAATGCAGCTTACGGCCACACCGCTCTCTAAGCGCCCGATCTCGCCCGATCTCGGAAGCCAAATAGAGCCGGGCCTGGTTAGTACTTGGTAGGAAGACCGCCTGGGAATACCAGGTGCTGTAAGCTTTTTTGCTTGGGTTTACGGGCAGCTCAAGCTGGTGTTACTGCCTATTTATTCATAGAAATTGTTCTATATTTTCATCAAATTTTGTTCTTTCATACCTGTTTTGCTACTTTATTGGTTTGTCAACCATCGTGCTTCATTACTAGTAGACCATGTTACGGACCTGGCCATATGTGTTGTTTTTATTTTCTTGTTCTTATAGGTGCCCTGCCTGATTGGCCGGATTGGGGCGCAGTACAGGAAGCTGATTGGTCCATCCTACACTTCCTGGAGTTTTAAAAGTACGGTTCCCAACAGCTAGCGAGGCTCTTTCTGGCATCAGCACCTGTTTACTGATCTTGGTTTCTAAACCTTATTTAGCATTTTTGAATTGTTAGGTTTTGTGCCGTGGTTTTGTTTATAAATTGTATATTTTGTAAATAGTATTAAATCTGTAGGGGTGAACTGCCATTTTCTTTGCACTGTTTTCACATTAGGGAGTTAGGGTTAGCGACTGTCTTTTGGTTTGTTTCTTTCTATCAGGCTAGCTAGCACTTTCTGTGGGAAATGGCTTATTTTGTTTATTATGTTGGCCTTGGTTCGCCCTGAGTTGTAGTGTCATGCTTTGTTTGACACTTTCTTTTGTTTAAAATAAATATCATTCTGTTGGAACATCTCGATCCTGGATTTTGGTTTGGGGATCGGAGAGGGAACATGCTAATTTATCTTTGTATGTTGCACCCTGAGCCCCTAGACAGGGGCGTAACAGACCAATACAGTTATAGTACTTTGTACTTTGCCACATTTATCTTCTTCTTAGCAAGTGTCATGCATTCTGCTTCTCCAGCGTTTTTAAGAGCTGTTGATGATGTCAAATGCAGCTTACGGCCACACCGCTCTCTAAGCGCCCGATCTCGGCAGCCAAATAGAGCCGGGCCTGGTTAGTACTTGGTAGGAAGACCGCCTGGGAATACCAGGTGCTGTAAGCTTTTTTGCTTGGGTTTACGGGCAGCTCAAGCTGGTGTTACTGCCTATTTATTCATAGAAATTGTTCTATATTTTCATCAAATTTTGTTCTTTCATTGCTGTTTTGCTACTTTATTGGTTTGTCAACCATCGTGCTTCATTACTAGTAGACCATGTTACGGTCCTGGCCATATGTGTTGTTTTTATTTTCTTGTTCTTATAGGCGCCCTGCCTGATTGGCCGGATTTGGGGGAAGTACAGGAAGCTGATTGGTCCATCCTACACTTCCTGGAGTTTTAAAAGTACGGTTCCCAACAGCTAGCGAGGCTCTTTCTGGCAGTAGCACCTGTTTGCTGTTCTTGGTTTCCAAATCTTATTTAGCATTTTTGAATTGTTAGGTTTTGTGCCGTGGTTTTGTTTATAAATTGTATATTTTGTAAATAGTATTAAATCTGTAGGGGTGGACTGCCATTTTCTTTTGATTGTTTTCTCTTGTTTTCACATTAGGGAGTTAGGGTTAGCGACTGTCTTTTGGTTTGTTTCTTTCTATCAGGCTAGCTAGCACTTTCTGTGGGAAATGGCTTATTTTGTTTATTATGTTGGCCTTGGTTCGCCCTGAGTTGTAGTGTCATGTTTTGTTTGACACTTTCTTTCGTTTAAAATAAATATCATTCTGTTGGAACATCTCAATCCTGGATTTTGGTTTGGGGATCGGAGAGGGAACATGCAAATTTATCTTTGTATGTTTCACCCTGACCCCCTAGACAGGGGCGTAACAGACCAGTACAGTTATAGTACTTTGTACTTTGCCACATTTATCTTCTTCTTAGCAAGTGTCATGCATTCTGCTTCTCCAGCGTTTTTAAGAGCTGTTGATGATGTCAAATGCAGCTTACGGCCACACCGCTCTCTAAGCGCCCGATCTCGCCCGATCTCGGCAGCCAAATAGAGCCGGGCCTGGTTAGTACTTGGTAGGAAGACCGCCTGGGAATACCAGGTGCTGTAAGCTTTTTTGCTTGGGTTTACGGGCAGCTCAAGCTGGTGTTACTGCCTATTTATTCATAGAAATTGTTCTATATTTTCATCAAATTTTGTTCTTTCATTGCTGTTTTGCTACTTTATTGGTTTGTCAACCATCGTGCTTCATTACTAGTAGACCATATTACGGTCCTGGCCATATGTGTTGTTTTTATTTTCTTGTTCTTATAGGTGCCCTGCCTTATTCGCCGGATTTGGGGGAAGTACAGGAAGCTGATTGGTCCATCCTACACTTCCTGGAGTTTTAAAAGTACGGTTCCCAACAGCTAGCGAGGCTCTTTCTGGCAGTAGCACCTGTTTGCTGTTCTTGGTTTCCAAATCTTATTTAGCATTTTTGAATTGTTAGGTTTTGTGCCGTGGTTTTGTTTATAAATTGTATATTTTGTAAATAGTATTAAATCTGTAGGGGTGAACAGCCATTTTCTTTTGATTGTTTTCTCTTGTTTTCACATTAGGGAGTTAGGGTTAGCGACTGTCTTTTGGTTTGTTTCTTTCTATCAGGCTAGCTAGCACTTTCTGTGGGAAATGGCTTATTTTGTTTATTATGTTGGCCTTGGTTCGCCCTGAGTTGTAGTGTCATGTTTTGTTTGACACTTTCTTTCGTTTAAAATAAATATCATTCTGTTGGAACATCTCAATCCTGGATTTTGGTTTGGGGATCGGAGAGGGAACATGCAAATTTATCTTTGTATGTTTCACCCTGACCCCCTAGACAGGGGCGTAACAGACCAGTACAGTTATAGTACTTCGTACTTTGCCACATTTATCTTCTTCTTAGCAAGTGTCATGCATTCTGCTTCTCTAGCGTTTTTAAGAGCTGTTGATGATGTCAAATGCATGTTACGGCCACACCGCTCTCTAAGCGCCCGATCTCGTCCGATCTCGGCAGCCAATTAGGGCCGGGCCTGGTTAGTACTTGGTAGGAAGACCGCCTGGGAATACCAGGTGCTGTAAGCTTTCTTGCTTGGGTTTACGGGCAGCACAAGCTGGTGTTACTGCCTATTTATTCATAGAAATTGTTCTATATTTTCATCAAATTTTGTTCTTTCATTGCTGTTTTGCTACTTTATTGGTTTGCCAACCATCGTGCTTCATTACTAATAGACCATGTTACGGTCCTGGCCATATGTGTTGTTTTTATTTTCTTGTTCTTATAGGTGCCCTGCCTGATTGGCCGGATTGGGGGGCAGTACAGGAAGCTGATTGGTCCATCCTACACTTGCTGGAGTTTTAAAAGTACGGTTCCCAACAGCTAGCGAGGCTCTTTCTGGCATCAGCACCTGTTTGCTGTTCTTGGTTTCCAAACCTTATTTAGCATTTTTGAATTGTTAGGTTTTGTGCCGTGGTTTTGTTTATAAATTGTGTATTTTGTAAATAGTATTAAATCTGTAGGGGTGAACAGCCATTTTCTTTTGATTGTTTTCACTTGTTTTCACATTAGGGAGTTAGGGTTAGCGACTGTCTTTTGGTTTGTTTATTTCTATCAGGCTAGCTAGCACTTTCTGTGGGAAATGGCTTATTTTGTTTATTATGTTGACCTTGGTTCGCCCTGAGTTGTAGTGTCATGTTTTATTTGACACTTTCTTTTGTTTAAAATAAATATCATTCTGTTGGAACATCTCGATCCTGGATTTTGGTTTGGGGATCGGAGAGTGAACATGCTAATTTATCTTTGTATGTTGCACCCTGACCCCCTAGACAGGGGCGTAACAGACCAGTACAGTTATAGTACTTTGTACTTTGCCACATTTATCTTCTTCTTAGCAAGTGTCATGCATTCTGCTTCTCCAGCGTTTTTAAGAGCTGTTGATGATGTCAAATGCAGCTTACGGCCATACCGCTCTCTAAGTGCCCGATCTCGTCCGATCTCGGCAGCCAAATAGAGCTGGGCCTGGTTAGTACTTGGTAGGAAGACCGCCTGGGAATACCAGGTGCTGTAAGCTTTTTTGCTTGGGTTTACGGGCAGCACAAGCTGGTGTTACTGCCTATTTATTCATAGAAATTGTTCTATATTTTCATCAAATTTTGTTCTTTCATTGCTGTTTTGCTACTTTATTGGTTTGTCAACCATCGTGCTTCATTACTAGTAGACCATGTTACGGTCCTGGCCATATGTGTTGTTTTTATTTTGTTGTTCTTATAGGTGCCCTGCCTGATTGGCCGGATTTGGGGGAAGTACAGGAAGCTGATTGGTCCATCCTACACTTCCTGGAGTTTTAAAAGTACGGTTCCCAACAGCTAGCGAGGCTCTTTCTGGCAGCAGCACCTGTTTGCTGTTCTTGGTTTCCAAACCTTATTTAGCATTTTTGAATTGTTAGGTTTTGTGCCGTGGTTTTGTTTATAAATTGTATATTTTGTAAATAGTATTAAATCTGTAGGGGTGAACTGCCATTTTCTTTTGATTGTTTTCTCTTGTTTTCACATTAGGGAGTTAGGGTTAGCGACTGTGTTTTGGTTTGTTTATTTCTATCAGGCTAGCTAGCACTTTCTGTGGGAAATGGCTTATTTTGTTTATTATGTTGGCCTTGGTTCGCCCTGAGTTGTAGTGTCATGTTTTGTTTGACACTTTCTTTCGTTTAAAATAAATATCATTCTGTTGGAACATCTCGATCCTGGATTTTGGTTTGGGGATCGGAGAGGGAACATGCTAATTTATCTTTGTATGTTGCACCCTGAGCCCCTAGACAGGGGCGTAACAGACCAGTACAGTTATAGTACTTTGTACTTTGCCACATTTATCTTCTTCTTAGCAAGTGTCATGCATTCTGCTTCTCCAGCGTTTTTAAGAGCTGTTGATGATGTCAAATGCAGCTTACGGCCACACCGCTCTCTAAGCGCCCGATCTCGTCCGATCTCGGCAGCCAAATAGGGCCGGGCCTGGTTAGTACTTGGTAGGAAGACCGCCTGGGAATACCAAGTGCTGTAAGCTTTTTTGCTTGGGTTTGCGGGCAGCACAAGCTGGTGTTACTGCCTATTTATTCATAGAAATTGTTCTATATTTTCATCAAATTTTGTTCTTTCATTGCTGTTTTGCTACTTTATTGGTTTGCCAACCATCGTGCTTCATTACTAGTAGACCATGTTACGGTCCTGGCCATATGTGTTGTTTTTATTTTCTTGTTCTTATAGGTGCCCTGCCTGATTGGCCGGATTTGGGGGAAGTACAGGAAGCTGATTGGTCCATCCTACACTTCCTGGAGATTTAAAAGTACGGTTCCCAACAGCTAGCGAGGCTCTTTCTGGCAGTAGCACCTGTTTGCTGTTCTTGGTTTCCAAACCTTATTTAGCATTTTTGAATTGTTAGGTTTTGTGCCGTGGTTTTGTTTATAAATTGTATATTTTGTAAATAGTATTAAATCTGTAGGGGTGAACTGCCATTTTCTTTGGACTGTTTTCACATTAGGGAGTTAGGGTTAGCGACTGTCTTTTGGTTTGTTTATTTCTATCAGGCTAGCTAGCACTTTCTGTGGGAAATGGCTTATTTTGTTTATTATGTTGGCCTTGGTTCGCCCTGAGTTGTAGTGTTGTTTTGCTTGACACTTTCTTTCGTTTAAAATAAATATCATTCTGTTGGATATCTCGATCCTGGATTTTGGTTTGGGGATCGGAGAAGGAACATGCTAATTTATCTTTGTATGTTGCACCCTGAGCCCCTACACAGGGGCGTAACAGACCAGTACAGTTATAGTACTTTGTACTTTGCCACATTTATCTTCTTCTTAGCAAGTGTCATGCATTCTGCTTCTCCAGCGTTTTTAAGAGCTGTTGATGATGTCAAATGCAGCTTACGGCCACACCGCTCTCTAAGCTCCCGATCTCGTCCGATCTCGGCAGCCAAATAGGGCCGGGCCTGGTTAGTACTTGGTAGGAAGACCGCCTGGGAATACCAGGTGCTGTAAGCTTTTTTGCTTGGGTTTACGGGCAGCACAAGCTGGTGTTACTGCCTATTTATTCATAGAAATTGTTCTATATTTTCATCAAATTTTGTTCTTTCATTGCTGTTTTGCTACTTTATTGGTTTGCCAACCATCGTGCTTCATTACTAATAGACCATGTTACGGTCCTGGCCATATGTGTTGTTTTTATTTTCTTGTTCTTATAGGTGCCCTGCCTGATTGGCCGGATTGGGGGGCAGTACAGGAAGCTGATTGGTCCATCCTACACTTGCTGGAGTTTTAAAAGTACGGTTCCCAACAGCTAGCGAGGCTCTTTCTGGCATCAGCACCTGTTTGCTGTTCTTGGTTTCCAAACCTTATTTAGCATTTTTGAATTGTTAGGTTTTGTGCCGTGGTTTTGTTTATAAATTGTGTATTTTGTAAATAGTATTAAATCTGTAGGGGTGAACAGCCATTTTCTTTTGATTGTTTTCTCTTGTTTTCACATTAGGGAGTTAGGGTTAGCGACTGTCTTTTGGTTTGTTTATTTCTATCAGGCTAGCTAGCACTTTCTGTGGGAAATGGCTTATTTTGTTTATTATGTTGGCCTTGGTTCGCCCTGAGTTGTAGTGTCATGTTTTGCTTGACACTTTCTTTCGTTTAAAATAAATATCATTCTGTTGGAACATCTTGATCCTGGATTTTGGTTTGGGGATCGGAGAGGGAACATGCTAATTTATCTTTGTATGTTTCACCCTGACCCCCTAGACAGGGGCGTAACAGACCAGTACAGTTATAGTACTTTGTACTTTGCCACATTTATCTTCTTCTTAGCAAGTGTCATGCATTCTGCTTCTCTAGCGTTTTTAAGAGCTGTTGATGATGTCAAATGCATGTTACGGCCACACCGCTCTCTAAGCTCCCGATCTCGTCCGATCTCGGCAGCCAAATAGGGCCGGGCCTGGTTAGTACTTGGTAGGAAGACCGCCTGGGAATACCAGGTGCTGTAAGCTTTTTTGCTTGGGTTTACGGGCAGCACAAGCTGGTGTTACTGCCTATTTATTCATAGAAATTGTTCTATATTTTCATCAAATTTTGTTCTTTCATTGCTGTTTTGCTACTTTATTGGTTTGCCAACCATCGTGCTTCATTACTAGTAGACCATGTTACGGTCCTGGCCATATGTGTTGTTTTTATTTTCTTGTTCTTATAGGTGCCCTGCCTGATTGGCCGGATTGGGGGGCAGTACAGGAAGCTGATTGGTCCATCCTACACTTCATGGAGTTTTAAAAGTACGGTTCCCAACAGCTAGCGAGGCTTTTTCTGGCATCAGCACCTGTTTGCTGTTCTTGGTTTCCAAACCTTATTTAGCATTTTTGAATTGTTAGGTTTTGTGCCGTGGTTTTGTTTATAAATTGTATATTTTGTAAATAGTATTAAATCTGTAGGGGTGGACTGCCATTTTTCTTTTGATTGTTTTCTCTTGTTTTCACATTAGGGAGTTAGGGTTAGCGACTGTCTTTTGGTTTGTTTCTTTCTATCAGGCTAGCTAGCACTTTCTGTGGGAAATGGCTTATTTTGTTTATTATGTTGGCCTTGGTTCGCCCTGAGTTGTAGTGTCATGTTTTGTTTGACACTTTCTTTCGTTTAAAATAAATATCATTCTGTTGGAACATCTCAATCCTGGATTTTGGTTTGGGGATCGGAGAGGGAACATGCAAATTTATCTTTGTATGTTTCACCCTGACCCCCTAGACAGGGGCGTAACAGACCAGTACAGTTATAGTACTTTGTACTTTGCCACATTTATCTTCTTCTTAGCAAGTGTCATGCATTCTGCTTCTCTAGCGTTTTTAAGAGCTGTTGATGATGTCAAATGCATGTTACGGCCACACCGCTCTCTAAGCGCCCGATCTCGTCCGATCTCGGCAGCCAAATAGAGCCGGGCCTGGTTAGTACTTGGTAGGAAGACCGCCTGGGAATACCAGGTGCTGTAAGCTTTTTTGCTTGGGTTTACGGGCAGCACAAGCTGGTGTTACTGCCTATTTATTCATAGAATTTGTTCTATATTTTCATCAAATTTTGTTCTTTCATTGCTGTTTTGCTACTTTATTGGTTTGTCAACCATCGTGCTTCATTACTAATAGACCATGTTACGGTCCTGGCCATATGTGTTGTTTTTATTTTCTTGTTCTTATAGGTGCCCTGCCTGATTGGCCGGATTTGGGGGAAGTACAGGAAGCTGATTGGTCCATCCTACACTTCCTGGAGTTTTAAAAGTACGGTTCCCAACAGCTAGCGAGGCTCTTTCTGGCAGCAGCACCTGTTTGCTGTTCTTGCTTTCCAAACCTTATTTAGCATTTTTGAATTGTTAGGTTTTGTGCCGTGGTTTTGTTTATAAATTGTATATTTTGTAAATAGTATTAAATCTGTAGGGGTGGACTGCCATTTTCTTTTGATCGTTTTCACATTAGGGAGTTAGGGTTAGCGACTGTCTTTTGGTTTGTTTATTTCTATCAGGCTAGCTAGCACTTTCTGTGGGAAATGGCTTATTTTGTTTATTATGTTGGCCTTGGTTCGCCCTGAGTTGTAGTGTCATGTTTTGTTTGACACTTTCTTTCGTTTAAAATAAATATCATTCTGTTGGAACATCTCGATCCTGGATTTTGGTTTGGGGATCGGAGAGGGAACATGCTAATTTATCTTTGTATGTTGCACCCTGAGCCCCTAGACAGGGGCGTAACAGACCAGTACAGTTATAGTACTTTGTACTTTGCCACATTTATCTTCTTCTTAGCAAGTGTCATGCATTCTGCTTCTCCAGCGTTTTTAAGAGCTGTTGATGATGTCAAATGCAGCTTACGACCACACCGCTCTCTAAGCGCCCGATCTCGCCCGATCTCGGCAGCCAAATAGAGCCGGGCCTGGTTAGTACTTGGTAGGAAGACCGCCTGGGAATACCAGGTGCTGTAAGCTTTTTTGCTTGGGTTTACGGGCAGCACAAGCTGGTGTTACTGCCTATTTATTCATAGAAATTGTTCTATATTTTCATCAAATTTTGTTCTTTCATTGCTGTTTTGCTACTTTATTGGTTTGCCAACCATCGTGCTTCATTACTAGTAGACCATGTTACGGTCCTGGCCATATGTGTTGTTTTTATTTTCTTGTTCTTATAGGTGCCCTGCCTGATTGGCCGGATTGGGGGGCAGTACAGGAAGCTGATTGGTCCATCCTACACTTCCTGGAGTTTTAAAAGTACGGTTCCCAACAGCTAGCGAGGCTCTTTCTGGCATCAGCACCTGTTTGCTGTTCTTGGTTTCTAAACCTTATTTAGCATTTTTGAATTGTTAGGTTTTGTGCCGTGGTTTTGTTTATAAATTGTATATTTTGTAAATAGTATTAAATCTGTAGGGGTGAACAGCCATTTTCTTTTGATTGTTTTCTCTTGTTTTCACATTAGGGAGTTAGGGTTAGCGACTGTCTTTTGGTTTGTTTATTTCTATCAGGCTAGCTAGCACTTTCTGTGGGAAATGGCTTATTTTGTTTATTATGTTGGCCTTGGTTCGCCCTGAGTTGTTGTGTCAATTTTTGTTTGACACTTTCTTTCGTTTAAAATAAATATCATTCTGTTGGAACATCTCGATCCTGGATTTTGGTTTGGGGATCGGAGAGGGAACATGTTAATTTATCTTTGTATGTTGCACCCTGACCCCCTAGACAGGGGCGTAACAGACCAGTACAGTTATAGTACTTTGTACTTTGCCACATTTATCTTCTTCTTAGCAAGTGTCATGCATTCTGCTTCTCCAGCGTTTTTAAGAGCTGTTGATGATGTCAAATGCAGCTTACGGCCACACCGCTCTCTAAGCGCCCGATCTCGTCCGATCTCGGCAGCCAATTAGGGCCGGGCCTGGTTAGTACTTGGTAGGAAGACCGCCTGGGAATACCAGGTGCTGTAAGCTTTCTTGCTTGGGTTTACGGGCAGCACAAGCTGGTGTTACTGCCTATTTATTCATAGAAATTGTTCTATATTTTCATCAAATTTTGTTCTTTCATTGCTGTTTTGCTACTTTATTGGTTTGCCAACCATCGTGCTTCATTACTAATAGACCATGTTACGGTCCTGGCCATATGTGTTGTTTTTATTTTCTTGTTCTTATAGGTGCCCTGCCTGATTGGCCGGATTGGGGGGCAGTACAGGAAGCTGATTGGTCCATCC
>NW_027125378.1:0-46153 GCF_033026475.1 Channa argus | reverse complement strand
AAAATACTGAAAGGAAAGTGGGTTTGCCTTCATATTTGAGCCAGAACAACTCAGTTCAGCATGGAAATATCATTGCAACAGCTTTTATTTAGCCAGAAATCAAGAGTGTAAGTTTTTATGCGCTTAAAAGCATTTTCAGGCCGAATGAGCTGATTTCTGCCAAATGCAGCAAAATACTGAAAGGAAAGTGGGTTTGCCTTCATATTTGAGCCAGAACAACTCAGTTCAGCATGGAAATATCATTGCAACAGCTTTTATTTAGCCAGAAATCAAGAGTGTAAGTTTATATGCGCTTAAAAGCATTTTCAGGCCGAATGAGCTGATTTCTGCCAAATGCAGCAAAATACGGAAAGGAAAGTGGGTTTGCCTTCATATTTGAGCCAGAACAACTCAGTTCAGCATGGAAATATCATTGCAACAGCTTTTATTTAGCCAGAAATCAAGAGTGTAAGTTTTTATGCGCTTAAAAGCATTTTCAGGCCGAATGAGCAAATATGCCTGTTTCTGCCAAATGCAGCAAAATACTGAAAGGAAAGTGGGTTTGCCTTCATATTTGAGCCAGAACAACTCAGTTCAGCATGGAAATATCATTGCAACAGCTTTTATTTAGCCAGAAATCAAGAGTGTAAGTTTTTATGCGCTTAAAAGCATTTTCAGGCCGAATGAGCAAATATGCCTGTTTCTGCCAAATGCAGCAAAATACTGAAAGGAAAGTGGGTTTGCCTTCATATTTGAGCCAGAACAACTCAGTTCAGCATGGAAATATCATTGCAACAGCTTTTATTTAGCCAGAAATCAAGAGTGTAAGTTTTTATGCGCTTAAAAGCATTTTCAGGCCGAATGAGCAAATATGCCTGTTTCTGCCAAATGCAGCAAAATACTGAAAGGAAAGTGGGTTTGCCTTCATATTTGAGCCAGAACAACTCAGTTCAGCATGGAAATATCATTGCAACAGCTTTTATTTAGCCAGAAATCAAGAGTGTAAGTTTTTATGCGCTTAAAAGCATTTTCAGGCCGAATGAGCAAATATGCCTGTTTCTGCCAAATGCAGCAAAATACTGAAAGGAAAGTGGGTTTGCCTTCATATTTGAGCCAGAACAACTCAGTTCAGCATGGAAATATCATTGCAACAGCTTTTATTTAGCCAGAAATCAAGAGTGTAAGTTTTTATGCGCTTAAAAGCATTTTCAGGCCGAATGAACTGATTTCTGCCAAATGCAGCAAAATACTGAAAGGAAAGTGGGTTTGCCTTCATATTTGAGCAAGAACAACTCAGTTCAGCATGGAAATATCATTGCAACAGCTTTTATTTAGCCAGAAATCAAGAGTGTAAGTTTTTATGCGCTTAAAAGCATTTTTAGGCCGAATGAGCAAATATGCCTGTTTCTGCCAAATGCAGCAAAATACTGAAAGGAAAGTGGGTTTGCCTTCATATTTGAGCCAGAACAACTCAGTTCAGCATGGAAATATCATTGCAACAGCTTTCATTTAGCCAGAAATCAAGAGTGTAAGTTTTTATGCGCTTAAAAGCATTTTCAGGCCGAATGAGCTGATTTCTGCCAAATGCAGCAAAATACTGAAAGGAAAGTGGGTTTGCCTTCATATTTGAGCCAGAACAACTCAGTTCAGCATGGAAATATCATTGCAACAGCTTTTATTTAGCCAGAAATCAAGAGTGTAAGTTTTTATGCGCTTAAAAGCATTTTCAGGCCGAATGAGCAAATATGCCTGTTTCTGCCAAATGCAGCAAAATACTGAAAGGAAAGTGGGTTTGCCTTCATATTTGAGCCAGAACAACTCAGTTCAGCATGGAAATATCATTGCAACAGCTTTTATTTAGCCAGAAATCAAGAGTGTAAGTTTTTATGCGCTTAAAAGCATTTTCAGGCCGAATGAGCAAATATGCCTGTTTCTGCCAAATGCAGCAAAATACTGAAAGGAAAGTGGGTTTGCCTTCATATTTGAGCCAGAACAACTCAGTTCAGCATGGAAATATCATTGCAACAGCTTTTATTTAGCCAGAAATCAAGAGTGTAAGTTTTTATGCGCTTAAAAGCATTTTCAGGCCGAATGAGCAAATATGCCTGTTTCTGCCAAATGCAGCAAAATACTGAAAGGAAAGTGGGTTTGCCTTCATATTTGAGCCAGAACAACTCAGTTCAGCATGGAAATATCATTGCAACAGCTTTTATTTAGCCAGAAATCAAGAGTGTAAGTTTTTATGCGCTTAAAAGCATTTTCAGGCCGAATGAGCAAATATGCCTGTTTCTGCCAAATGCAGCAAAATACTGAAAGGAAAGTGGGTTTGCCTTCATATTTGAGCCAGAACAACTCAGTTCAGCATGGAAATATCATTGCAACAGCTTTTATTTAGCCAGAAATCAAGAGTGTAAGTTTTTATGCGCTTAAAAGCATTTTCAGGCCGAATGAGCAAATATGCCTGTTTCTGCCAAATGCAGCAAAATACTGAAAGGAAAGTGGGTTTGCCTTCATATTTGAGCCAGAACAACTCAGTTCAGCATGGAAATATCATTGCAACAGCTTTTATTTAGCCAGAAATCAAGAGTGTAAGTTTTTATGCGCTTAAAAGCATTTTCAGGCCGAATGAGCAAATATGCCTGTTTCTGCCAAATGCAGCAAAATACTGAAAGGAAAGTGGGTTTGCCTTCATATTTGAGCCAGAACAACTCAGTTCAGCATGGAAATATCATTGCAACAGCTTTTATTTAGCCAGAAATCAAGAGTGTAAGTTTTTATGCGCTTAAAAGCATTTTCAGGCCGAATGAACTGATTTCTGCCAAATGCAGCAAAATACTGAAAGGAAAGTGGGTTTGCCTTCATATTTGAGCAAGAACAACTCAGTTCAGCATGGAAATATCATTGCAACAGCTTTTATTTAGCCAGAAATCAAGAGTGTAAGTTTTTATGCGCTTAAAAGCATTTTTAGGCCGAATGAGCAAATATGCCTGTTTCTGCCAAATGCAGCAAAATACTGAAAGGAAAGTGGGTTTGCCTTCATATTTGAGCCAGAACAACTCAGTTCAGCATGGAAATATCATTGCAACAGCTTTCATTTAGCCAGAAATCAAGAGTGTAAGTTTTTATGCGCTTAAAAGCATTTTCAGGCCGAATGAGCTGATTTCTGCCAAATGCAGCAAAATACTGAAAGGAAAGTGGGTTTGCCTTCATATTTGAGCCAGAACAACTCAGTTCAGCATGGAAATATCATTGCAACAGCTTTTATTTAGCCAGAAATCAAGAGTGTAAGTTTTTATGCGCTTAAAAGCATTTTCAGGCCGAATGAGCAAATATGCCTGTTTCTGCCAAATGCAGCAAAATACTGAAAGGAAAGTGGGTTTGCCTTCATATTTGAGCCAGAACAACTCAGTTCAGCATGGAAATATCATTGCAACAGCTTTTATTTAGCCAGAAATCAAGAGTGTAAGTTTTTATGCGCTTAAAAGCATTTTCAGGCCGAATGTGCAAATATGCCTGTTTCTGCCAAATGCAGCAAAATACTGAAAGGAAAGTGGGTTTGCCTTCATATTTGAGCCAGAACAACTCAGTTCAGCATGGAAATATCATTGCAACAGCTTTTATTTAGCCAGAAATCAAGAGTGTAAGTTTTTATGCGCTTAAAAGCATTTTCAGGCCGAATGAGCTGATTTCTGCCAAATGCAGCAAAATACTGAAAGGAAAGTGGGTTTGCCTTCATATTTGAGCCAGAACAACTCAGTTCAGCATGGAAATATCATTGCAACAGCTTTTATTTAGCCAGAAATCAAGAGTGTAAGTTTATATGCGCTTAAAAGCATTTTCAGGCCGAATGAGCTGATTTCTGCCAAATGCAGCAAAATACGGAAAGGAAAGTGGGTTTGCCTTCATATTTGAGCCAGAACAACTCAGTTCAGCATGGAAATATCATTGCAACAGCTTTTATTTAGCCAGAAATCAAGAGTGTAAGTTTTTATGCGCTTAAAAGCATTTTCAGGCCGAATGAGCAAATATGCCTGTTTCTGCCAAATGCAGCAAAATACTGAAAGGAAAGTGGGTTTGCCTTCATATTTGAGCCAGAACAACTCAGTTCAGCATGGAAATATCATTGCAACAGCTTTTATTTAGCCAGAAATCAAGAGTGTAAGTTTTTATGCGCTTAAAAGCATTTTCAGGCCGAATGAGCAAATATGCCTGTTTCTGCCAAATGCAGCAAAATACTGAAAGGAAAGTGGGTTTGCCTTCATATTTGAGCCAGAACAACTCAGTTCAGCATGGAAATATCATTGCAACAGCTTTTATTTAGCCAGAAATCAAGAGTGTAAGTTTTTATGCGCTTAAAAGCATTTTCAGGCCGAATGAGCAAATATGCCTGTTTCTGCCAAATGCAGCAAAATACTGAAAGGAAAGTGGGTTTGCCTTCATATTTGAGCCAGAACAACTCAGTTCAGCATGGAAATATCATTGCAACAGCTTTTATTTAGCCAGAAATCAAGAGTGTAAGTTTTTATGCGCTTAAAAGCATTTTCAGGCCGAATGAGCTGATTTCTGCCAAATGCAGCAAAATACTGAAAGGAAAGTGGGTTTGCCTTCATATTTGAGCCAGAACAACTCAGTTCAGCATGGAAATATCATTGCAACAGCTTTTATTTAGCCAGAATTCAAGAGTGTAAGTTTTTATGCGCTTAAAAGCATTTTTAGGCCGAATGAGCAAATATGCCTGTTTCTGCCAAATGCAGCAAAATACTGAAAGGAAAGTGGGTTTGCCTTCATATTTGAGCCAGAACAACTCAGTTCAGCATGGAAATATCATTGCAACAGCTTTTATTTAGCCAGAAATCAAGAGTGTAAGTTTTTATGCGCTTAAAAGCATTTTCAGGCCGAATGAGCTGATTTCTGCCAAATGCAGCAAAATACTGAAAGGAAAGTGGGTTTGCCTTCATATTTGAGCCAGAACAACTCAGTTCAGCATGGAAATATCATTGCAACAGCTTTTATTTAGCCAGAAATCAAGAGTGTAAGTTTTTATGCGCTTAAAAGCATTTTTAGGCCGAATGAGCAAATATGCCTGTTTCTGCCAAGTGCAGCAAAATACTGAAGGGAAAGTGGGTTTGCCTTCATATTTGAGCCAGAACAACTCAGTTCAGCATGGAAATATCATTGCAACAGCTTTTATTTAGCCAGAAATCAAGAGTGTAAGTTTTTATGCGCTTAAAAGCATTTTCAGGCCGAATGAGCAAATATGCCTGTTTCTGCCAAATGCAGCAAAATACTGAAAGGAAAGTGGGTTTGCCTTCATATTTGAGCCAGAACAACTCAGTTCAGCATGGAAATATCATTGCAACAGCTTTTATTTAGCCAGAAATCAAGAGTGTAAGTTTTTATGCGCTTAAAAGCATTTTCAGGCCGAATGAGCAAATATGCCTGTTTCTGCCAAATGCAGCAAAATACTGAAAGGAAAGTGGGTTTGCCTTCATATTTGAGCCAGAACAACTCAGTTCAGCATGGAAATATCATTGCAACAGCTTTTATTTAGCCAGAAATCAAGAGTGTAAGTTTTTATGCGCCTAAAAGCATTTTCAGGCCGAATGAGCTGATTTCTGCCAAATGCAGCAAAATACTGAAAGGAAAGTGGGTTTGCCTTCATATTTGAGCCAGAACAACTCAGTTCAGCATGGAAATATCATTGCAACAGCTTTTATTTAGCCAGAAATCAAGAGTGTAAGTTTTTATGCGCTTAAAAGCATTTTCAGGCCGAATGAGCTGATTTCTGCCAAATGCAGCAAAATACTGAAAGGAAAGTGGGTTTGCCTTCATATTTGAGCCAGAACAACTCAGTTCAGCATGGAAATATCATTGCAACAGCTTTTATTTAGCCAGAAATCAAGAGTGTAAGTTTTTATGCGCTTAAAAGCATTTTTAGGCCGAATGAGCAAAATGAGCAATAATGCCTGTTTCTGCCAAATGCAGCAAAATACTGAAAGGAAAGTGGGTTTGCCTTCATATTTGAGCCAGAACAACTCAGTTCAGCATGGAAATATCATTGCAACAGCTTTTATTTAGCCAGAAATCAAGAGTGTAAGTTTTTATGCGCTTAAAAGCATTTTCAGGCCGAATGAGCAAATATGCCTGTTTCTGCCAAATGCAGCAAAATACTGAAAGGAAAGTGGGTTTGCCTTCATATTTGAGCCAGAACAACTCAGTTCAGCATGGAAATATCATTGCAACAGCTTTTATTTAGCCAGAAATCAAGAGTGTAAGTTTTTATGCGCTTAAAAGCATTTTCAGGCCGAATGAGCAAATATGCCTGTTTCTGCCAAATGCAGCAAAATACTGAAAGGAAAGTGGGTTTGCCTTCATATTTGAGCCAGAACAACTCAGTTCAGCATGGAAATATCATTGCAACAGCTTTTATTTAGCCAGAAATCAAGAGTGTAAGTTTTTATGCGCTTAAAAGCATTTTCAGGCCGAATGAGCTGATTTCTGCCAAATGCAGCAAAATACTGAAAGGAAAGTGGGTTTGCCTTCATATTTGAGCCAGAACAACTCAGTTCAGCATGGAAATATCATTGCAACAGCTTTTATTTAGCCAGAATTCAAGAGTGTAAGTTTTTATGCGCTTAAAAGCATTTTTAGGCCGAATGAGCAAATATGCCTGTTTCTGCCAAATGCAGCAAAATACTGAAAGGAAAGTGGGTTTGCCTTCATATTTGAGCCAGAACAACTCAGTTCAGCATGGAAATATCATTGCAACAGCTTTTATTTAGCCAGAAATCAAGAGTGTAAGTTTTTATGCGCTTAAAAGCATTTTCAGGCCGAATGAGCTGATTTCTGCCAAATGCAGCAAAATACTGAAAGGAAAGTGGGTTTGCCTTCATATTTGAGCCAGAACAACTCAGTTCAGCATGGAAATATCATTGCAACAGCTTTTATTTAGCCAGAAATCAAGAGTGTAAGTTTTTATGCGCTTAAAAGCATTTTCAGGCCGAATGAGCAAATATGCCTGTTTCTGCCAAATGCAGCAAAATACTGAAAGGAAAGTGGGTTTGCCTTCATATTTGAGCCAGAACAACTCAGTTCAGCATGGAAATATCATTGCAACAGCTTTTATTTAGCCAGAAATCAAGAGTGTAAGTTTTTATGCGCTTAAAAGCATTTTCAGGCCGAATGAGCTGATTTCTGCCAAATGCAGCAAAATACTGTAAGGAAAGTGGGTTTGCCTTCATATTTGAGCCAGAACAACTCAGTTCAGCATGGAAATATCATTGCAACAGCTTTTATTTAGCCAGAATTCAAGAGTGTAAGTTTTTATGCGCTTAAAAGCATTTTTAGGCCGAATGAGCAAATATGCCTGTTTCTGCCAAATGCAGCAAAATACTGAAAGGAAAGTGGGTTTGCCTTCATATTTGAGCCAGAACAACTCAGTTCAGCATGGAAATATCATTGCAACAGCTTTTATTTAGCCAGAAATCAAGAGTGTAAGTTTTTATGCGCTTAAAAGCATTTTCAGGCCGAATGAGCTGATTTCTGCCAAATGCAGCAAAATACTGAAAGGAAAGTGGGTTTGCCTTCATATTTGAGCCAGAACAACTCAGTTCAGCATGGAAATATCATTGCAACAGCTTTTATTTAGCCAGAAATCAAGAGTGTAAGTTTTTATGCGCTTAAAAGCATTTTCAGGCCGAATGAGCAAATATGCCTGTTTCTGCCAAATGCAGCAAAATACTGAAAGGAAAGTGGGTTTGCCTTCATATTTGAGCCAGAACAACTCAGTTCAGCATGGAAATATCATTGCAACAGCTTTTATTTAGCCAGAAATCAAGAGTGTAAGTTTTTATGCGCTTAAAAGCATTTTCAGGCCGAATGAGCAAATATGCCTGTTTCTGCCAAATGCAGCAAAATACTGAAAGGAAAGTGGGTTTGCCTTCATATTTGAGCCAGAACAACTCAGTTCAGCATGGAAATATCATTGCAACAGCTTTTATTTAGCCAGAAATCAAGAGTGTAAGTTTTTATGCGCTTAAAAGCATTTTCAGGCCGAATGAGCAATAATGCCTGTTTCTGCCAAATGCAGCAAAATACTGAAAGGAAAGTGGGTTTGCCTTCATATTTGAGCCAGAACAACTCAGTTCAGCATGGAAATATCATTGCAACAGCTTTTATTTAGCCAGAAATCAAGAGTGTAAGTTTTTATGCGCTTAAAAGCATTTTCAGGCCGAATGAGCAAATATGCCTGTTTCTGCCAAATGCAGCAAAATACTGAAAGGAAAGTGGGTTTGCCTTCATATTTGAGCCAGAACAACTCAGTTCAGCATGGAAATATCATTGCAACAGCTTTTATTTAGCCAGAAATCAAGAGTGTAAGTTTTTATGCGCTTAAAAGCATTTTCAGGCCGAATGAGCAAATATGCCTGTTTCTGCCAAATGCAGCAAAATACTGAAAGGAAAGTGGGTTTGCCTTCATATTTGAGCCAGAACAACTCAGTTCAGCATGGAAATATCATTGCAACAGCTTTTATTTAGCCAGAAATCAAGAGTGTAAGTTTTTATGCGCTTAAAAGCATTTTCAGGCCGAATGAGCTGATTTCTGCCAAATGCAGCAAAATACTGAAAGGAAAGTGGGTTTGCCTTCATATTTGAGCCAGAACAACTCAGTTCAGCATGGAAATATCATTGCAACAGCTTTTATTTAGCCAGAATTCAAGAGTGTAAGTTTTTATGCGCTTAAAAGCATTTTTAGGCCGAATGAGCAAATATGCCTTTTTCTGCCAAATGCAGCAAAATACTGAAAGGAAAGTGGGTTTGCCTTCATATTTGAGCCAGAACAACTCAGTTCAGCATGGAAATATCATTGCAACAGCTTTTATTTAGCCAGAAATCAAGAGTGTAAGTTTTTATGCGCTTAAAAGCATTTTCAGGCCGAATGAGCTGATTTCTGCCAAATGCAGCAAAATACTGAAAGGAAAGTGGGTTTGCCTTCATATTTGAGCCAGAACAACTCAGTTCAGCATGGAAATATCATTGCAACAGCTTTTATTTAGCCAGAAATCAAGAGTGTAAGTTTTTATGCGCTTAAAAGCATTTTTAGGCCGAATGAGCAAATATGCCTGTTTCTGCCAAATGCAGCAAAATACTGAAAGGAAAGTGGGTTTGCCTTCATATTTGAGCCAGAACAACTCAGTTCAGCATGGAAATATCATTGCAACAGCTTTTATTTAGCCAGAAATCAAGAGTGTAAGTTTTTATGCGCTTAAAAGCATTTTCAGGCCGAATGAGCAAATATGCCTGTTTCTGCCAAATGCAGCAAAATACTGAAAGGAAAGTGGGTTTGCCTTCATATTTGAGCCAGAACAACTCAGTTCAGCATGGAAATATCATTGCAACAGCTTTTATTTAGCCAGAAATCAAGAGTGTAAGTTTTTATGCGCTTAAAAGCATTTTCAGGCCGAATGAGCAAATATGCCTGTTTCTGCCAAATGCAGCAAAATACTGAAAGGAAAGTGGGTTTGCCTTCATATTTGAGCCAGAACAACTCAGTTCAGCATGGAAATATCATTGCAACAGCTTTTATTTAGCCAGAAATCAAGAGTGTAAGTTATTATGCGCTTAAAAGCATTTTCAGGCCAAATGAGCAAATATGCCTGTTTCTGCCAAATGCAGCAAAATACTGAAAGGAAAGTGGGTTTGCCTTCATATTTGAGCCAGAACAACTCAGTTCAGCATGGAAATATCATTGCAACAGCTTTTATTTAGCCAGAAATCAAGAGTGTAAGTTTTTATGCGCTTAAAAGCATTTTCAGGCCGAATGAGCAATAATGCCTGTTTCTGCCAAATGCAGCAAAATACTGAAAGGAAAGTGGGTTTGCCTTCATATTTGAGCCAGAACAACTCAGTTCAGCATGGAAATATCATTGCAACAGCTTTTATTTAGCCAGAAATCAAGAGTGTAAGTTTTTATGCGCTTAAAAGCATTTTCAGGCCGAATGAGCAAATATGCCTGTTTCTGCCAAATGCAGCAAAATACTGAAAGGAAAGTGGGTTTGCCTTCATATTTGAGCCAGAACAACTCAGTTCAGCATGGAAATATCATTGCAACAGCTTTTATTTAGCCAGAAATCAAGAGTGTAAGTTTTTATGCGCTTAAAAGCATTTTCAGGCCGAATGAGCAAATATGCCTGTTTCTGCCAAATGCAGCAAAATACTGAAAGGAAAGTGGGTTTGCCTTCATATTTGAGCCAGAACAACTCAGTTCAGCATGGAAATATCATTGCAACAGCTTTTATTTAGCCAGAAATCAAGAGTGTAAGTTTTTATGCGCTTAAAAGCATTTTCAGGCCGAATGAGCAAATATGCCTGTTTCTGCCAAATGCAGCAAAATACTGAAAGGAAAGTGGGTTTGCCTTCATATTTGAGCCAGAACAACTCAGTTCAGCATGGAAATATCATTGCAACAGCTTTTATTTAGCCAGAAATCAAGAGTGTAAGTTTTTATTCGCTTAAAAGCATTTTCAGGCCGAATGAGCAAATATGCCTGTTTCTGCCAAATGCAGCAAAATACTGAAAGGAAAGTGGGTTTGCCTTCATATTTGAGCCAGAACAACTCAGTTCAGCATGGAAATATCATTGCAACAGCTTTTATTTAGCCAGAAATCAAGAGTGTAAGTTTTTATGCGCTTAAAAGCATTTTCAGGCCGAATGAGCAAATATGCTTGTTTCTGCCAAATGCAGCAAAATACTGTAAAGAAAGTGGGTTTGCCTTCATTTTTGACCCAGAACAACTCAGTTCAGCATGGAAATATCATTGCAACAGCTTTTATTTAGCCAGAAATCAAGAGTGTAAGTTTTTATGCGCTTAAAAGCATTTTCAGGCCGAATGAGCTGATTTCTGCCAATTGCAGCAAAACACTCAAAGGAAAGTGGTTTTGCCTTCATATTTGACAGCAAACAACTCAGTTCAGCATGGAAATATCATGCAACAGCTTTTATTTATTCAGAAATCAAGAGTGTAAGTTTTCATGCGCTTAAAAGCATTTTTAGGCCGACTGAGCAAATATGCTTGTTTCTGCCAAATGCAGCAAAATACTGAAAGGAAAGTGGGTTTGCCTTCATATTTGACCCAGAACAACTCAGTTCAGCATGGAAATATCATCGCAACAGCTTTTATTTAGCCAGAAATCAAGAGTGTAAGTTTTTATGTGCTTAAAAGCATTTTCAGGCCAAATCTGCTGATTTCTGCCAATTGCAGCAAAACACTCAAAGGAAAGTGGGTTTGCCTTCATATTTGACGCAGAACAACTCAGTTCAGCACGGAAATATCATGCAACAGCTTTTATTTAGCCAAAAATGAAGAGTGTAAGTTGTTATGCGCTTAGAAGCATTTTCTGGCCGAATGAGCTGATTTCTGCCAATTGCAGCAAAATACTCAAAGGAAAGTGGGTTTGCCTTCATATTTGACCTAGAACAACTCAGTTCAGCATGGAAATATCATCGCAACATATTTTATGTAGCCAGAAATCAAGAGTGTAAGTTTTTATGTGCTTAAAAGCATTTTCAGGCCGAATGAGCAAATATGCTTGTTTCTGCCAAATGCAGCAAAATACTGAAAGGAAAGTGGGTTTGCCTTCATATTTGACCCAGAACAACTCAGTTCAGCATGGAAATATCATTGCAACAGCTTCTATTTAGCCAGAAATCAAGAGTGTAAGTTTTTATGCGCTTAAAAGCATTTTCAGGCCGAATGAGCTGATTTCTGCCAATTGCAGCAAAACACTCAAAGGAAAGTGGGTTTGCCTTCATATTTGACCCAGAACAACTCAGTTCAGCATGGAAATATCATGCAACAGCTTTTATTTATTCAGAAATCAAGAGTGTATGTTTTTATGCGCTTAAAAGCAAATTCAGGCCTAATTAGCAAATATGCTTGTTTCTGCCAATGGCAGCAAAATACTGAAAGGAAAGTGGGTTTGCCTTAATATTTGACCCAGAACAACTCAGTTCAGCATGGAAATATCATTGCTACAGCTTTTATTTAGCCAGAAATCAAGAGTGTAAGTTTTTATGCGCTTAAAAGCAAATTCAGGCCTAATTAGCAAATATGCTTGTTTCTGCCAAATGCAGCAAAATACTGAAAGGAAAGTGGGTTTGCCTTCATATTTGACCCAGAACAACTCAGTTCAGCATGGAAATATCATTGCTACAGCTTTTATTTAGCCAGAAATCAAGAGTGTAAGTTTTTATGCGCTTAAAAGCAAATTCAGGCCTAATTAGCAAATATGCTTGTTTCTGCCAAATGCAGCAACATACTGAAAGAAAAGTGGGTTTGCCTTTATTTTTGACCCAGAACAACTCAGTTCATCATGGAAATATCATTGCAACAGCTTTCATTTAGCCAGAAATCAAGAGTGTAAGTTTTTATGCGCTTAAAAGCATTTTCAGGCCGAATGAGCAAATATGGTTGTTTCTGCCAAATGTAGCAAAATACTGAAAGGAAAGTGGGTTTGCCTTCATTTTTGACCGAGAACAACTCAGTTCAGCATGGAACTATAATCGCAACATCTTTTATGTAGCCAGAAATCAAGAGTGTAAGTTTTTATGCGCTTAAAAGCATTTTCAGGCCGAATGAGCAAATATGCTTGTTTCTGCCAAATGCAGCAAAATACTGAAAGGAAAGTGGGTTTGTCTTCATATTTGACCCAGAACAATTCAGTTCAGCATGGAAATATCATTGCAACAGCTTTTATTTAGCCAGAAATCAAGAGTGTAAGTTTTTATGCGCTTAGAAGCATTTTCAGTCCGAATGAGCAAATATGCTTGTTTCTGCCAAATGCAGCAAAATACTAAAAGGAAAGTGGGTTTGCCTTCATAATTGACCCAGAACAACTGAGTTCAGCATGGAAATATCATTGCAACAGCTTTTATTTAGCCAAAAATCAAGAGTGTAAGTTTTTATGTGCTTAAAAGCATTTTCAGGCCAAATCTGCTGATTTCTGCCAATTGCAGCAAAACACTCAAAGGAAAGTGGGTTTGCCTTCATATTTGACGCAGAACAACTCAGTTCAGCACGGAAATATCATGCAACAGCTTTTATTTAGCCAAAAATGAAGAGTGTAAGTTGTTATGCGCTTAGAAGCATTTTCTGGCCGAATGAGCAAATATGCTTGTTTCTGCCAAATGCAGCAAAATACTGAAAGTGGGTTTGCCTTCATTTTTGACCCAGAAAAACTCAGTTCAGCATGGAAATATCATTGCAACAGCTTTTATTTAGCCAGAAATCAAGAGTGTAAGTTTTTATGCGCTTAAAAGCATTTTCAGGCCGAATGAGCTGATTTCTGCCAATTGCAGCAAAATACTGAAAGGAAAGTGGGTTTGCCTTCATATTTGACCCAGAACAACTCAGTTCAGCATGGAAATATCATTGCAACAGCTTTTATTTATTCAGAAATCAAGAGTGTACGTTTTTATGCGCTTAAAAGCATTTTCAGGCCGAATGAGCAAATATGCTTGTTTCTGCCAAATGCAGCAAAATACTGAAAGGAAAGTGGGTTTGCCTTCATAATTGACCCAGAACAACTCAGTTCAGCATGGAAATATCATTGTAACAGCTTTTATTTAGCCAGAAATCAAGAGTGGAAGTGTTTATGCGCTTAAAAGCATTTTCAGGCCGAATGTGCAAATATGCTTGTTTCTGCCAAATGCAGCAAAATACTAAAAGGAAAGTGGGTTTGCCTTCATATTTGACCTAGATCAACTCAGTTCAGCATGGAAATATCATTGCAACAGCTTTCATTTAGCCAGAAATCAAGAGTGTAAGTTTTTATGCGCTTAAAAGCATTTTCAGGCCGAATGAGCAAATATGGTTGTTTCTGCCAAATGAGGCAAAATACTGAAAGGAAAGTGGGTTTGCCTTCGATTTTGACCGAGAACAACTCAGTTCAGCATGGAAATATCATCGCAACATCTTTTATGTAGCCAGAAATCAAGAGTGTAAGTTTTTATGCGCTTAAAAGCATTTTCAGGCCGAATGAGCAAATATGCCTGTTTCTGCCAAATGCAGCAAAATACTGAAAGGAAAGTGGGTTTGCCTTCATATTTGAGCCAGAACAACTCAGTTCAGCATGGAAATATCATTGCAACAGCTTTTATTTAGCCAGAAATCAAGAGTGTAAGTTTTTATGCGCTTAAAAGCATTTTCAGGCCGAATGAGCTGATTTCTGCCAAATGCAGCAAAATACTGAAAGGAAAGTGGGTTTGCCTTCATATTTGAGCCAGAACAACTCAGTTCAGCATGGAAATATCATTGCAACAGCTTTTATTTAGCCAGAATTCAAGAGTGTAAGTTTTTATGCGCTTAAAAGCATTTTTAGGCCGAATGAGCAAATATGCCTGTTTCTGCCAAATGCAGCAAAATACTGAAAGGAAAGTGGGTTTGCCTTCATATTTGAGCCAGAACAACTCAGTTCAGCATGGAAATATCATTGCAACAGCTTTTATTTAGCCAGAAATCAAGAGTGTAAGTTTTTATGCGCTTAAAAGCATTTTCAGGCCGAATGAGCTGATTTCTGCCAAATGCAGCAAAATACTGAAAGGAAAGTGGGTTTGCCTTCATATTTGAGCCAGAACAACTCAGTTCAGCATGGAAATATCATTGCAACAGCTTTTATTTAGCCAGAAATCAAGAGTGTAAGTTTTTATGCGCTTAAGAGCATTTTTATGCCGAATGAGCAAATATGCCTGTTTCTGCCAAATGCAGCAAAATACTGAAAGGAAAGTGGGATTGCCTTCATATTTGAGCCAGAACAACTCAGTTCAGCATGGAAATATCATTGCAACAGCTTTTATTTAGCCAGAAATCAAGAGTGTAAGTTTTTATGCGCTTAAAAGCATTTTCAGGCCGAATGAGCAAATATGCCTGTTTCTGCCAAATGCAGCAAAATACTGAAAGGAAAGTGGGTTTGCCTTCATATTTGAGCCAGAACAACTCAGTTCAGCATGGAAATATCATTGCAACAGCTTTTATTTAGCCAGAAATCAAGAGTGTAAGTTTTTATGCGCTTAAAAGCATTTTCAGGCCGAATGAGCAAATATGCCTGTTTCTGCCAAATGCAGCAAAATACTGAAAGGAAAGTGGGTTTGCTTTCATATTTGAGCCAGAACAACTCAGTTCAGCATGGAAATATCATTGCAACAGCTTTTATTTAGCCAGAAATCAAGAGTGTAAGTTATTATGCGCTTAAAAGCATTTTCAGGCCAAATGAGCAAATATGCCTGTTTCTGCCAAATGCAGCAAAATACTGAAAGGAAAGTGGGTTTGCCTTCATATTTGAGCCAGAACAACTCAGTTCAGCATGGAAATATCATTGCAACAGCTTTTATTTAGCCAGAAATCAAGAGTGTAAGTTTTTATGCGCTTAAAAGCATTTTCAGGCCGAATGAGCAATAATGCCTGTTTCTGCCAAATGCAGCAAAATACTGAAAGGAAAGTGGGTTTGCCTTCATATTTGAGCCAGAACAACTCAGTTCAGCATGGAAATATCATTGCAACAGCTTTTATTTAGCCAGAAATCAAGAGTGTAAGTTTTTATGCGCTTAAAAGCATTTTCAGGCCGAATGAGCAAATATGCCTGTTTCTGCCAAATGCAGCAAAATACTGAAAGGAAAGTGGGTTTGCCTTCATATTTGAGCCAGAACAACTCAGTTCAGCATGGAAATATCATTGCAACAGCTTTTATTTAGCCAGAAATCAAGAGTGTAAGTTTTTATGCGCTTAAAAGCATTTTCAGGCCGAATGAGCAAATATGCCTGTTTCTGCCAAATGCAGCAAAATACTGAAAGGAAAGTGGGTTTGCCTTCATATTTGAGCCAGAACAACTCAGTTCAGCATGGAAATATCATTGCAACAGCTTTTATTTAGCCAGAAATCAAGAGTGTAAGTTTTTATGCGCTTAAAAGCATTTTCAGGCCGAATGAGCAAATATGCCTGTTTCTGCCAAATGCAGCAAAATACTGAAAGGAAAGTGGGTTTGCCTTCATATTTGAGCCAGAACAACTCAGTTCAGCATGGAAATATCATTGCAACAGCTTTTATTTAGCCAGAAATCAAGAGTGTAAGTTTTTATGCGCTTAAAAGCATTTTCAGGCCGAATGAGCAAATATGCCTGTTTCTGCCAAATGCAGCAAAATACTGAAAGGAAAGTGGGTTTGCCTTCATATTTGAGCCAGAACAACTCAGTTCAGCATGGAAATATCATTGCAACAGCTTTTATTTAGACAGAAATCAAGAGTGTAAGTTTTTATGCGCTTAAAAGCATTTTCAGGCCGAATGAGCAAATATGCTTGTTTCTGCCAAATGCAGCAAAATACTGTAAAGAAAGTGGGTTTGCCTTCATTTTTGACCCAGAACAACTCAGTTCAGCATGGAAATATCATTGCAACAGCTTTTATTTAGCCAGAAATCAAGAGTGTACGTTTTTATGCACTTAAAAGCATTTTCAGGCCGAATGAGCAAATATGCTTGTTTCTGCCAAATGCAGCAAAATACTGAAAGGAAAGTGGGTTTGCCTTCATATTTGACCCAGAACAACTCAGTTCAGCATGGAACTATAATCGCAACATCTTTTATGTAGCCAGAAATCAAGAGTGTAAGTTTTTATGCGCTTAAAAGCATTTTCAGGCCGAATGAGCTGATTTCTGCCAATTGCAGCAAAACACTCAAAGGAAAGTGGTTTTGCCTTCATATTTGACAGCGAACAACTCAGTTCAGCATGGAAATATCATGCAACAGCTTTTATTTATTCAGAAATCAAGAGTGTAAGTTTTCATGCGCTTAAAAGCATTTTTAGGCCGACTGAGCAAATATGCTTGTTTCTGCCAAATGCAGCAAAATACTGAAAGGAAAGTGGGTTTGCCTTCATATTTGACCCAGAACAACTCAGTTCAGCATGGAAATATCATCGCAACAGCTTTTATTTAGCCAGAAATCAAGAGTGTAAGTTTTTATGTGCTTAAAAGCATTTTCAGGCCGAATGAGCAAATATGCTTGTTTCTGCCAAATGCAGCAAAATACTGAAAGGAAAGTGGGTTTGCCTTCATATTTGAGCCAGAACAACTCAGTTCAGCATGGAAATATCATTGCAACAGCTTCTATTTAGCCAGAAATCAAGAGTGTAAGTTTTTATGCGCTTAAAAGCATTTTCAGGCCGAATGAGCTGATTTCTGCCAATTGCAGCAAAACACTCAAAGGAAAGTGGGTTTGCCTTCATATTTGACCCAGAACAACTCAGTTCAGCATGGAAATATCATGCAACAGCTTTTATTTATTCAGAAATCAAGAGTGTATGTTTTTATGCGCTTAAAAGCAAATTCAGGCCTAATTAGCAAATATGCTTGTTTCTGCCAATGGCAGCAAAATACTGAAAGGAAAGTGGGTTTGCCTTAATATTTGACCCAGAACAACTCAGTTCAGCATGGAAATATCATTGCTACAGCTTTTATTTAGCCAGAAATCAAGAGTGTAAGTTTTTATGCGCTTAAAAGCAAATTCAGGCCTAATTAGCAAATATGCTTGTTTCTGCCAAATGCAGCAAAATACTGAAAGGAAAGTGGGTTTGCCTTCATATTTGACCCAGAACAACTCAGTTCAGCATGGAAATATCATTGCTACAGCTTTTATTTAGCCAGAAATCAAGAGTGTAAGTTTTTATGCGCTTAAAAGCAAATTCAGGCCTAATTAGCAAATATGCTTGTTTCTGCCAAATGCAGCAACATACTGAAAGAAAAGTGGGTTTGCCTTTATTTTTGACCCAGAACAACTCAGTTCATCATGGAAATATCATTGCAACAGCTTTCATTTAGCCAGAAATCAAGAGTGTAAGTTTTTATGCGCTTAAAAGCATTTTCAGGCCGAATGAGCAAATATGGTTGTTTCTGCCAAATGTAGCAAAATACTGAAAGGAAAGTGGGTTTGCCTTCATTTTTGACCGAGAACAACTCAGTTCAGCATGGAACTATAATCGCAACATCTTTTATGTAGCCAGAAATCAAGAGTGTAAGTTTTTATGCGCTTAAAAGCATTTTCAGGCCGAATGAGCAAATATGCTTGTTTCTGCCAAATGCAGCAAAATACTGAAAGGAAAGTGGGTTTGTCTTCATATTTGACCCAGAACAATTCAGTTCAGCATGGAAATATCATTGCAACAGCTTTTATTTAGCCAGAAATCAAGAGTGTAAGTTTTTATGCGCTTAGAAGCATTTTCAGTCCGAATGAGCAAATATGCTTGTTTCTGCCAAATGCAGCAAAATACTAAAAGGAAAGTGGGTTTGCCTTCATAATTGACCCAGAACAACTCAGTTCAGCATGGAAATATCATTGCAACAGCTTTTATTTAGCCAAAAATCAAGAGTGTAAGTTTTTATGTGCTTAAAAGCATTTTCAGGCCAAATCTGCTGATTTCTGCCAATTGCAGCAAAACACTCAAAGGAAAGTGGGTTTGCCTTCATTTTTGACCGAGAACAACTCAGTTCAGCATGGAACTATAATCGCAACATCTTTTATGTAGCCAGAAATCAAGAGTGTAAGTTTTTATGCGCTTAAAAGCATTTTCAGGCCGAATGGCAAATATGCTTGTTTCTGCCAAATGCAGCAAAATACTGAAAGGAAAGTGGGTTTGCCTTCATATTTGACCCAGAACAACTCAGTTCAGCATGGAAATATCATTGCAACAGCTTTTATTTAGCCAGAAATCAAGAGTGTAAGTTTTTATGTGCTTAAAAGCATTTTCAGGCCGAATGAGCTGATTTCTGCCAATTGCAGCAAAACACTCAAAGAAAAGTGGGTTTGCCTTCATATTTGACCCAGAACAACTCAGTTCAGCATGGAAATATCATTGCAACAGCTTTTATTTAGCCAGAAATCAAGAGTGTAAGTTTTTATGTGCTTAAAAGCATTTTCAGGCCGAATGAGCTGATTTCTGCCAATTGCAGCAAAACACTCAAAGAAAAGTGGGTTTGCCTTCATATTTGACCCAGAACAACTCAGTTCATCATGGAAATATGATTGCAACAGCTTTTATTTAGCCAGAAATCAAGAGTGTAAGTTTTTATGCGCTTAAAAGCATTTTCAGGCCGAATGAGCAAATATGATTGTTTCTGCCAAATGCAGGAAAATACTAAAAGGAAAGTGGGTTTGCCTTCATTTTTGACGCAGAACAACTCAGTTCAGCATGGAAATATCATTGCAACAGCTTTTATTTAGCCAGAAATCAAGAGTGTACGTTTTTATGCGCTTAAAAGCATTTTCAGGCCGAATGAGCAAATATGCTTGTTTCTGCCAAATGCAGCAAAATACTGAAAGGAAAGTGGGTTTGCCTTCATGTTTGACCCAGAACAACTCAGTTCAGCATGGAAATATCATTGCAACAGCTTTTATTTAGACAGAAATCAAGAGTGTACGTTTTTATGCGCTTAAAAGCATTTTCATGCCGAATGAGCTGATTTCTGCCAATTGCAGCAAAATACTGAAAGGAAAGTGGGTTTGCCTTCATATTTGAGCCAGAACAACTCAGTTCAGCATGGAACTATCATCGCAACATCTTTTATGTAGCCAGAAATCAAGAGTGTAAGTTTTTATGCGCTTAAAAGCATTTTCAGGCCGAATGAGCAAATATGCTTGTTTCTGCCAAATGCAGAAAAATACTGAAAGGAAAGTGGGTTTGCCTTCATATTTGACCCAGAACAACTCAGTTCAGCATGGAAATATCATTGCAACAGCTTTTATTTAGCCAGAAATCAAGAGTGTACGTTTTTATGCGCTTAAAAGCATTTTCAGGCCGAATGAGCTGATTTCTGCCAATTGCAGCAAAATACTGAAAGGAAAGTGGGTTTGCCTTCATATTTGACCCAGAACAACTCAGTTCAGCATGGAAATATCATTGCAACAGCTTTTATTTATTCAGAAATCAAGAGTGTACGTTTTTATGCGCTTAAAAGCATTTTCAGGCCGAATGAGCAAATATGCTTGTTTCTGCCAAATGCAGCAAAATACTGAAAGGAAAGTGGGTTTGCCTTCATAATTGACCCAGAACAACTCAGTTCAGCATGGAAATATCATTGCAACAGCTTTTATTTAGCCAGAAATCAAGAGTGGAAGTGTTTATGCGCTTAAAAGCATTTTCAGGCCGAATGTGCAAATATGCTTGTTTCTGCCAAATGCAGCAAAATACTAAAAGGAAAGTGGGTTTGCCTTCATATTTGACCTAGATCAACTCAGTTCAGCATGGAAATATCATCGCAACATCTTTTATTTAGCCAGAAATCAAGAGTGGAAGTGTTTATGCGCTTAAAAGCATTTTCAGGCCGAATGTGCAAATATGCTTGTTTCTGCCAAATGCAGCAAAATACTAAAAGGAAAGTGGGTTTGCCTTCATATTTGACCCAGAACAACTCAGTTCAGCATGGAAATATCATTGCAACAGCTTTTATTTAGCCAGAAATCAAGAGTGGAAGTGTTTATGCGCTTAAAAGCATTTTCAGGCCGAATGTGCAAATATGCTTGTTTCTGCCAAATGCAGCAAAATACTAAAAGGAAAGTGGGTTTGCCTTCATATTTGACCTAGATCAACTCAGTTCAGCATGGAAATATCATCGCAACATCTTTTATGTAGCCAGAAATCAAGAGTGTAAGTTTTTATGCGCTTAAAAGCATTTTCAGGCCGAATGAGCAAATATGCTTGTTTCTGCCAAATGCAGAAAAAAACTGAAAGGAAAGTGGGTTTGCCTTCATATTTGACCCAGAACAACTCAGTTCATCATGGAAATATCATTGCAACAGCTTTTATTTATTCAGAAATCAAGAGTGTACGTTTTTATGCGCTTAAAAGCATTTTCAGGCCGAATGAGCAAATATGCTTGTTTCTGCCAAATGCAGCAAAATACTGAAAGGAAAGTGGGTTTGCCTTCATATTTTACCCAGAACAACTCAGTTCAGCATCGCAATATCATAGCAAAAGCTTTTATTTAGCCAGAAATCAAGAGTGTAAGTTTTTATGCGCTTAAAAGCATTTTCAGGCCGAATGAGCAAATATGCTTGTTTCTGCCAAATGCAGCAAAATACTGAAAGGAAAGTGGGTTTGCCTTCATATTTGAGACAGAACAACTCAGTTCAGCATGGAACTATCATCGCAACATCTTTTATGTAGCCAGAAATCAAGAGTGTAAGTTTTTATGCGCTTAAAAGCATTTTCAGGCCGAATGAGCAAATATGCTTGTTTCTGCCAAATGCAGCAAAATACTGAACGGAAAGTGGGTTTGCCTTCATATTTGACCCAGAACAACTCAGTTCATCATGGAAATATCATTGCAACAGCTTTTATTTAGCCAGAAATCAAGAGTGTAAGTTTTTATGCGCTTAAAAGCATTTTCAGGCCGAATGAGCTGATTTCTGCCAAATGCAGCAAAATACTCAAAGGAAAGTGGTTTTGCCTTCATAATTGACCCAGAACAACTCAGTTCAGCATGGAAATATCATTGCAACAGCTTTTATTTAGGCAGAAATCAAGAGTGGAAGTGTTTATGCGCTTAAAAGCATTTTCAGGCCGAATGTGCAAATATGCTTGTTTCTGCCAAATGCAGCAAAATACTAAAAGGAAAGTGGGTTTGCCTTCATATTTGACCTAGATCAACTCAGTTCAGCATGGAAATATCATCGCAACATCTTTTATTTAGCCAGAAATCAAGAGTGTACGTTTTTATGCGCTTAAAAGTATTTTCAGGCCGAATGAGCAAATATGATTGTTTCTGCCAATTGCAGGAAAACACTCAAAGGAAAGTAGGTTTGCCTTCATATTTGACCCAGAACAACTCAGTTCAGCATGGAAATATCATGCAACAGCTTTTATTTATTCAGAAATCAAGAGTGTACGTTTTTATGCGCTTAAAAGCATTTTCAGGCCGAATGAGCAAATATGCTTGTTTCTGCCAAATGCAGCAAAATACTGAAAGGAAAGTGGGTTTGCCTTCATATTTGAGCCAGAACAACTCAGTTCAGCATGGAAATATCATTGCAACATCTTTTATGTAGCCAGAAATCAAGAGTGTAAGTTTTTATGCGCTTAAAAGCATTTTCAGGCCGAATGAGCTGATTTCTGCCAATTGCAGCAAAACACTCAAATGAAAGTGGGTTTGCCTTCATATTTGACCCAGAACAACTCAGTTCAGCATGGAAAAATCATCGCAACATCTTTTTTGTAGCCAGAAATCAAAAGTGTAAGTTTTTATGCGCTTAAAAGCATTTTCAGGCCGAATGAGCTGGTTTCTGCCAAATGCAGCCAAATACTAAAAGGAAAGTGGGTTTGCCTTCATATTTGACCCAGAACAACTCAGTTCAGCATCGCAATATCATAGCAACAGCTTTTATTTAGCCAGAAATCAAGAGTGTAAGTTTTTATGCGCTTAAAATAATTTTCTGGCCGAATGAGCAAATATGATAGTTTCTGCCAAATGCAGCAAAATACTGAAAGGAAAGTGGGTTTGCCTTCATATTTGACCCAGAACAACTCAGTTCATCATGGAAATATCATTGCAACAGCTTTTATTTAGCCAGAAATCAAGAGTGTAAGTTTTTATGCGCTTAAAAGCATTTTCAGGCCTAATGAGCAAATATGCTTGTTTCTGCCAAATGCAGCAAAATACTGAAAGGAAAGTGGGTTTGTCTTCATATTTGACCCAGAACAACTCAGTTCAGCATGGAAATATCATTGCAACAGTTTTTATTTAGCCAGAAATCAAGAGTGTAAGTTGTTATGCGCTTAGAATCATTTTCAGGCCGAATGAGCAAATATGCTTGTTTCTGCCAAATGCAGCAAAATACTGAAAGGAAAGTGGGTTTGCCTTCATAATTGACCCAGAACAACTCAGTTCAGCATGGAAATATCATTGCAACAGCTTTTATTTAGCCAGAAATCAAGAGTGTAAGTTTTTATGCGCTTAAAAGCATTTTTAGGCCGACTGAGCAAACATGCTTGTTTCTGCCAAATGCAGCAAAAAACTAAAAGGAAAGTGGGTTTGCCTTCATATTTGACCTAGATCAACTCAGTTCAGCATGGAAATATCATCGCAACATATTTTATGTAGCCAGAAATCAAGAGTGTACGTTTTTATGCGCTTAAAAGCATTTTCAGGCCTAATGAGCAAATATGCTTGTTTCTGCCAAATGCAGCAAAATACTGAAAGGAAAGTGGGTTTGTCTTCATATTTGACCCAGAACAACTCAGTTCAGCATGGAAATATCATTGCTACAGCTTTTATTTAGCCAGAAATCAAAAGTGTAAGTTGTTATGCGCTTAGAATCATTTTCAGGCCGAATGAGCAATAATGCTTGTTTCTGCCAAATGCAGCAAAATACTGAAAGGAAAGTGGGTTTGCCTTCATAATTGACCCAGAACAACTCAGTTCAGCATGGAAATATCATTGCAACAGCTTTTATTTAGCCAGAAATCAAGAGTGTAAGTTTTTATGCGCTTAAAAGCATTTTTAGGCCGACTGAGCAAACATGCTTGTTTCTGCCAAATGCAGCAAAAAACTAAAAGGAAAGTGGGTTTGCCTTCATATTTGACCCAGAACAACTCAGTTCAGCATGGAAATATCATTGCAACAGCTTCTATTTAGCCAGAAATCAAGAGTGTAAGCTTTTATGTGCTTAAAAGCATTTTCAGGCCGACTGAGCAAACATGCTTGTTTCTGCCAAATGCAGCAAAATACTAAAAGGAAAGTGGGTTTGCCTTCATATTTGACCCAGAACAACTCAGTTCAGCATCGCAATATCATAGCAACAGCTTTTATTTAGCCAGAAATCAAGAGTGTAAGTTTTTATGCGCTTAAAATAATTTTCTGGCCGAATGAGCAAATATGCTTGTTTCTGCCAAATGCAGCAAAATACTGAAAGGAAAGTGGGTTTGCCTTCATATTTGACCAAGAACAACTCAGTTCAGCATGGAAATATCATTGCTACAGGTTTTATTTAGCCAGAACTCAAAAGTGTAAGTTTTTATGCGCTTAAAAGCATTTTCAGGCCGAATGAGCAAACATGCTTGTTTCTGCCAAATGCAGCCAAATACTAAAAGGAAAGTGGGTTTGCCTTCATATTTGACCTAGATCAACTCAGTTCAGCATGGAAATATCATCGCAACATCTTTTATGTAGCCAGAAATCAAGAGTGTAAATTTTTATGCGCTTAAAAGCATTTTCAGGCCGAATGAGCTGATTTCTGCCAATTGCAGCAAAACACTCAAAGGAAAGTGGGTTTGCCTTCATATTTGACCCAGAACAACTCAGTTCAGCATGGAAATATCATGCAACAGCTTTTATTTATTCAGAAATCAAGAGTGTAAGTTTTTATGCGCTTAAAAGCATTTTCAGGCGGAATGAGCTGATTTCTGCCAATTGCAGCAAAATACTCAAAGGAAAGTGGGTTTGCCTTCATATTTGACCCAGAACAACTCAGTTCAGCATCGCAATATCATAGCAACAGCTTTTATTTAGCCAGAAATCAAGAGTGTAAGTTTTTATGCGCTTAAAAGCATTTTCAGGCCGAATGAGCAAGTATGATTGTTTCTGCCAAATGCAGAAAAATACTGAAAGGAAAGTGGGTTTGCCTTCATTTTTGACCCAGAACAACTCAGTTCAGCATGGAAATATCATTGCAACAGCTTTTATTTAGCCACAAATCAAGAGTGTACGTTTTTATGCGCTTAAAAGGATTTTCAGGCCGAATGAGCAAATATGCTTGTTTCTGCCAAATGCAGCAAAATACTGAAAGGAAAGTGGGTTTGCCTTCATATTTGACCCAGAACAACTCAGTTCAGCATCGCAATATCATAGCAACAGCATTTATTTAGCCAGAAATCAAGAGTGTAAGTTTTTATGCGCTTAAAATAATTTTCTGGCCGAATGAGCAAATATGATTGTTTCTGCCAAATGCAGCAAAATACTGAAAGGAAAGTGGGTTTGCCTTCATTTTTGACCCAGAACAACTCAGTTCAGCATGGAACTATCATTGCTACAGCTTTTATTTAGCCAGAAATCAAGAGTGTAAGTTTTTATGCGCTTAAAAGCATTTTCAGGCCGAATGAGCAAATATGCCTGTTTCTGCCAAATGCAGCAAAATACTGAAAGGAAAGTGGGTTTGCCTTCATATTTGAGCAAGAACAACTCAGTTCAGCATGGAAATATCATTGCAACAGCTTTTATTTAGCCAGAAATCAAGAGTGTAAGTTTTTATGCGCTTAAAAGCATTTTTAGGCCGAATGAGCAAATATGCCTGTTTCTGCCAAATGCAGCAAAATACTGAAAGGAAAGTGGGTTTGCCTTCATATTTGAGCCAGAACAACTCAGTTCAGCATGGAAATATCATTGCAACAGCTTTTATTTAGCCAGAAATCAAGAGTGTAAGTTTTTATGCGCTTAAAAGCATTTTCAGGCCGAATGAGCTGATTTCTGCCAAATGCAGCAAAATACTGAAAGGAAAGTGGGTTTGCCTTCATATTTGAGCCAGAACAACTCAGTTCAGCATGGAAATATCATTGCAACAGCTTTTATTTAGCCAGAAATCAAGAGTGTAAGTTTTTATGCGCTTAAAAGCATTTTCAGGCCGAATGAGCAAATATGCCTGTTTCTGCCAAATGCAGCAAAATACTGAAAGGAAAGTGGGTTTGCCTTCATATTTGAGCCAGAACAACTCAGTTCAGCATGGAAATATCATTGCAACAGCTTTTATTTAGCCAGAAATCAAGAGTGTAAGTTTTTATGCGCTTAAAAGCATTTTCAGGCCGAATGAGCAAATATGCCTGTTTCTGCCAAATGCAGCAAAATACTGAAAGGAAAGTGGGTTTGCCTTCATATTTGAGCCAGAACAACTCAGTTCAGCATGGAAATATCATTGCAACAGCTTTTATTTAGCCAGAAATCAAGAGTGTAAGTTTTTATGCGCTTAAAAGCATTTTCAGGCCGAATGAGCAAATATGCCTGTTTTTGCCAAATGCAGCAAAATACTGAAAGGAAAGTGGGTTTGCCTTCATATTTGAGCCAGAACAACTCAGTTCAGCATGGAAATATCATTGCAACAGCTTTTATTTAGCCAGAAATCAAGAGTTTAAGTTTTTATGCGCTTAAAAGCATTTTCAGGCCGAATGAGCAAATATGCCTGTTTCTGCCAAATGCAGCAAAATACTGAAAGGAAAGTGGGTTTGACTTCATATTTGAGCCAGAACAACTCAGTTCAGCATGGAAATATCATTGCAACAGCTTTTATTTAGCCAGAAATCAAGAGTGTAAGTTTTTATGCGCTTAAAAGCATTTTCAGGCCGAATGAGCAAATATGCCTGTTTATGCCAAATGCAGCAAAATACTGAAAGGAAAGTGGGTTTGCCTTCATATCTGAGCCAGAACAACTCAGTTCAGCATGGAAATATCATTGCAACAGCTTTTATTTAGCCAGAAATCAAGAGTGTAAGTTTTTATGCGCTTAAAAGCATTTTCAGGCCGAATGAGCAAATATGCCTGTTTCTGCCAAATGCAGCAAAATACTGAAAGGAAAGTGGGTTTGCCTTCATATTTGAGCCAGAACAACTCAGTTCAGCATGGAAATATCATTGCAACAGCTTTTATTTAGCCAGAAATCAAGAGTGTAAGTTTTTATGCGCTTAAAAGCATTTTCAGGCCGAATGAGCAAATATGCCTGTTTATGCCAAATGCAGCAAAATACTGAAAGGAAAGTGGGTTTGCCTTCATATTTGAGCCAGAACAACTCAGTTCAGCATGGAAATATCATTGCAACAGCTTTTATTTAGCCAGAAATCAAGAGTGTAAGTTTTTATGCGCTTAAAAGCATTTTCAGGCCGAATGAGCTGATTTCTGCCAAATGCAGCAAAATACTGAAAGGAAAGTGGGTTTGCCTTCATATTTGAGCCAGAACAACTCAGTTCAGCATGGAAATATCATTGCAACAGCTTTTATTTAGCCAGAAATCAAGAGTGTAAGTTTTTATGCGCTTAAAAGCATTTTCAGGCCGAATGAGCAAATATGCCTGTTTCTGCCAAATGCAGCAAAATACTGAAAGGAAAGTGGGTTTGCCTTCATATTTGAGCCAGAACAACTCAGTTCAGCATGGAAATATCATTGCAACAGCTTTTATTTAGCCAGAAATCAAGAGTGTAAGTTTTTATGCGCTTAAAAGCATTTTCAGGCCGAATGAGCAAATATGCCTGTTTCTGCCAAATGCAGCAAAATACTGAAAGGAAAGTGGGTTTGCCTTCATATTTGAGCCAGAACAACTCAGTTCAGCATGGAAATATCATTGCAACAGCTTTTATTTAGCCAGAAATCAAGAGTGTAAGTTTTTATGCGCTTAAAAGCATTTTCAGGCCGAATGAGCAAATATGCCTGTTTCTGCCAAATGCAGCAAAATACTGAAAGGAAAGTGGGTTTGCCTTCATATTTGAGCCAGAACAACTCAGTTCAGCATGGAAATATCATTGCAACAGCTTTTATTTAGCCAGAAATCAAGAGTGTAAGTTTTTATGCGCTTAAAAGCATTTTCAGGCCGAATGAGCAAATATGCCTGTTTCTGCCAAATGCAGCAAAATACTGAAAGGAAAGTGGGTTTGCCTTCATATTTGAGCCAGAACAACTCAGTTCAGCATGGAAATATCATTGCAACAGCTTTTATTTAGCCAGAAATCAAGAGTGTAAGTTTTTATGCGCTTAAAAGCATTTTCAGGCCGAATGAGCAAATATGCCTGTTTCTGCCAAATGCAGCAAAATACTGAAAGGAAAGTGGGTTTGCCTTCATATTTGAGCCAGAACAACTCAGTTCAGCATGGAAATATCATTGCAACAGCTTTTATTTAGCCAGAAATCAAGAGTGTAAGTTTTTATGCGCTTAAAAGCATTTTCAGGCCGAATGAGCAAATATGCCTGTTTCTGCCAAATGCAGCAAAATACTGAAAGGAAAGTGGGTTTGCTTTCATATTTGAGCCAGAACAACTCAGTTCAGCATGGAAATATCATTGCAACAGCTTTTATTTAGCCAGAAATCAAGAGTGTAAGTTTTTATGCGCTTAAAAGCATTTTCAGGCCGAATGAGCAAATATGCCTGTTTCTGCCAAATGCAGCAAAATACTGAAAGGAAAGTGGGTTTGCCTTCATATTTGAGCCAGAACAACTCAGTTCAGCATGGAAATATCATTGCAACAGCTTTTATTTAGCCAGAAATCAAGAGTGTAAGTTTTTATGCGCTTAAAAGCATTTTCAGGCCGAATGAGCAAATATGCCTGTTTCTGCCAAATGCAGCAAAATACTGAAAGGAAAGTGGGTTTGCCTTCATATTTGAGCCAGAACAACTCAGTTCAGCATGGAAATATCATTGCAACAGCTTTTATTTAGCCAGAAATCAAGAGTGTAAGTTTTTATGCGCTTAAAAGCATTTTCAGGCCGAATGAGCTGATTTCTGCCAAATGCAGCAAAATACTGAAAGGAAAGTGGGTTTGCCTTCATATTTGAGCAAGAACAACTCAGTTCAGCATGGAAATATCATTGCAACAGCTTTTATTTAGCCAGAAATCAAGAGTGTAAGTTTTTATGCGCTTAAAAGCATTTTTAGGCCGAATGAGCAAATATGCCTGTTTCTGCCAAATGCAGCAAAATACTGAAAGGAAAGTGGGTTTGCCTTCATATTTGAGCCAGAACAACTCAGTTCAGCATGGAAATATCATTGCAACAGCTTTTATTTAGCCAGAAATCAAGAGTGTAAGTTTTTATGCGCTTAAAAGCATTTTCAGGCCGAATGAGCTGATTTCTGCCAAATGCAGCAAAATACTGAAAGGAAAGTGGGTTTGCCTTCATATTTGAGCCAGAACAACTCAGTTCAGCATGGAAATATCATTGCAACAGCTTTTATTTAGCCAGAAATCAAGAGTGTAAGTTTTTATGCGCTTAAAAGCATTTTCAGGCCGAATGAGCAAATATGCCTGTTTCTGCCAAATGCAGCAAAATACTGAAAGGAAAGTGGGTTTGCCTTCATATTTGAGCCAGAACAACTCAGTTCAGCATGGAAATATCATTGCAACAGCTTTTATTTAGCCAGAAATCAAGAGTGTAAGTTTTTATGCGCTTAAAAGCATTTTCAGGCCGAATGTGCAAATATGCCTGTTTCTGCCAAATGCAGCAAAATACTGAAAGGAAAGTGGGTTTGCCTTCATATTTGAGCCAGAACAACTCAGTTCAGCATGGAAATATCATTACAACAGCTTTTATTTAGCCAGAAATCAAGAGTGTAAGTTTTTACGCGCTTAAAAGCATTTTCAGGCCGAATGAGCAAATATGCCTGTTTCTGCCAAATGCAGCAAAATACTGAAAGGAAAGTGGGTTTGCCTTCATATTTGAGCCAGAACAACTCAGTTCAGCATGGAAATATCATTGCAACAGCTTTTATTTAGCCAGAAATCAAGAGTGTAAGTTTTTATGCGCTTAAAAGCATTTTCAGGCCGAATGAGCTGATTTCTGCCAAATGCAGCAAAATACTGAAAGGAAAGTGGGTTTGCCTTCATATTTGAGCCAGAACAACTCAGTTCAGCATGGAAATATCATTACAACAGCTTTTATTTAGCCAGAAATCAAGAGTGTAAGTTTTTACGCGCTTAAAAGCATTTTCAGGCCGAATGTGCAAATATGCCTGTTTCTGCCAAATGCAGCAAAATACTGAAAGGAAAGTGGGTTTGCCTTCATATTTGAGCCAGAACAACTCAGTTCAGCATGGAAATATCATTGCAACAGCTTTTATTTAGCCAGAAATCAAGAGTGTAAGTTTTTATGCGCTTAAAAGCATTTTCAGGCCGAATGAGCAAATATGCCTGTTTCTGCCAAATGCAGCAAAATACTGAAAGGAAAGTGGGTTTGCCTTCATATTTGAGCCAGAACAACTCAGTTCAGCATGGAAATATCATTGCAACAGCTTTTATTTAGCCAGAAATCAAGAGTGTAAGTTTTTATGCGCTTAAAAGCATTTTCAGGCCGAATGAGCAAATATGCCTGTTTCTGCCAAATGCAGCAAAATACTGAAAGGAAAGTGGGTTTGCCTTCATATTTGAGCCAGAACAACTCAGTTCAGCATGGAAATATCATTGCAACAGCTTTTATTTAGCCAGAAATCAAGAGTGTAAGTTTTTATGCGCTTAAAAGCATTTTCAGGCCGAATGAGCAAATATGCCTGTTTCTGCCAAATGCAGCAAAATACTGAAAGGAAAGTGGGTTTGCCTTCATATTTGAGCCAGAACAACTCAGTTCAGCATGGAAATATCATTGCAACAGCTTTTATTTAGCCAGAAATCAAGAGTGTAAGTTTTTATGCGCTTAAAAGCATTTTCAGGCCGAATGAGCAAATATGCCTGTTTCTGCCAAATGCAGCAAAATACTGAAAGGAAAGTGGGTTTGCCTTCATATTTGAGCCAGAACAACTCAGTTCAGCATGGAAATATCATTGCAACAGCTTTTATTTAGCCAGAAATCAAGAGTGTAAGTTTTTATGCGCTTAAAAGCATTTTCAGGCCGAATGAGCAAATATGCCTGTTTCTGCCAAATGCAGCAAAATACTGAAAGGAAAGTGGGTTTGCCTTCATATTTGAGCCAGAACAACTCAGTTCAGCATGGAAATATCATTGCAACAGCTTTTATTTAGCCAGAAATCAAGAGTGTAAGTTTTTATGCGCTTAAAAGCATTTTCAGGCCGAATGAGCAAATATGCCTGTTTCTGCCAAATGCAGCAAAATACTGAAAGGAAAGTGGGTTTGCCTTCATATTTGAGCCAGAACAACTCAGTTCAGCATGGAAATATCATTGCAACAGCTTTTATTTAGCCAGAAATCAAGAGTGTAAGTTTTTATGCGCTTAAAAGCATTTTCAGGCCGAATGAGCAAATATGCCTGTTTTTGCCAAATGCAGCAAAATACTGAAAGGAAAGTGGGTTTGCCTTCATATTTGAGCCAGAACAACTCAGTTCAGCATGGAAATATCATTGCAACAGCTTTTATTTAGCCAGAAATCAAGAGTGTAAGTTTTTATGCGCTTAAAAGCATTTTCAGGCCGAATGAGCAAATATGCCTGTTTCTGCCAAATGCAGCAAAATACTGAAAGGAAAGTGGGTTTGCCTTCATATTTGAGCCAGAACAACTCAGTTCAGCATGGAAATATCATTGCAACAGCTTTTATTTAGCCAGAAATCAAGAGTGTAAGTTTTTATGCGCTTAAAAGCATTTTCAGGCCGAATGAGCTGATTTCTGCCAAATGCAGCAAAATACTGAAAGGAAAGTGGGTTTGCCTTCATATTTGAGCCAGAACAACTCAGTTCAGCATGGAAATATCATTGCAACAGCTTTTATTTAGCCAGAAATCAAGAGTGTAAGTTTTTATGCACTTAAAAGCATTTTTAGGCCGAATGAGCAAATATGCCTGTTTCTGCCAAATGCAGCAAAATACTGAAAGGAAAGTGGGTTTACCTTCATATTTGAGCCAGAACAACTCAGTTCAGCATGGAAATATCATTGCAACAGCTTTTATTTAGCCAGAAATCAAGAGTGTAAGTTTTTATGCGCTTAAAAGCATTTTCAGGCCGAATGAGCTGATTTCTGCCAAATGCAGCAAAATACTGAAAGGAAAGTGGGTTTGCCTTCATTTTTGAGCCAGAACAACTCAGTTCAGCATGGAAATATCATTGCAACAGCTTTTATTTAGCCAGAAATCAAGAGTGTAAGTTTTTATGCGCTTAAAAGCATTTTCAGGCCGAATGAGCAAATATGCCTGTTTCTGCCAAATGCAGCAAAATACTGAAAGGAAAGTGGGTTTGCCTTCATATTTGAGCCAGAACAACTCAGTTCAGCATGGAAATATCATTGCAACAGCTTTTATTTAGCCAGAAATCAAGAGTGTAAGTTTTTACGCGCTTAAAAGCATTTTCAGGCCGAATGTGCAAATATGCCTGTTTCTGCCAAATGCAGCAAAATACTGAAAGGAAAGTGGGTTTGCCTTCATATTTGAGCCAGAACAACTCAGTTCAGCATGGAAATATCATTGCAACAGCTTTTATTTAGCCAGAAATCAAGCGTGTAAGTTTTTATGCGCTTAAAAGCATTTTCAGGCCGAATGAGCTGATTTCTGCCAAATGCAGCAAAATACTGAAAGGAAAGTGGGTTTGCCTTCATATTTGAGCCAGAACAACTCAGTTCAGCATGGAAATATCATTACAACAGCTTTTATTTAGCCAGAAATCAAGAGTGTAAGTTTTTACGCGCTTAAAAGCATTTTCAGGCCGAATGTGCAAATATGCCTGTTTCTGCCAAATGCAGCAAAATACTGAAAGGAAAGTGGGTTTGCCTTCATATTTGAGCCAGAACAACTCAGTTCAGCATGGAAATATCATTGCAACAGCTTTTATTTAGCCAGAAATCAAGAGTGTAAGTTTTTATGCGCTTAAAAGCATTTTCAGGCCGAATGAGCTGATTTCTGCCAAATGCAGCAAAATACTGAAAGGAAAGTGGGTTTGCCTTCATATTTGAGCCAGAACAACTCAGTTCAGCATGGAAATATCATTGCAACAGCTTTTATTTAGCCAGAAATCAAGAGTGTAAGTTTTTATGCGCTTAAAAGCATTTTCAGGCCGAATGAGCAAATATGCCTGTTTCTGCCAAATGCAGCAAAATACTGAAAGGAAAGTGGGTTTGCCTTCATATTTGAGCCAGAACAACTCAGTTCAGCATGGAAATATCATTGCAACAGCTTTTATTTAGCCAGAAATCAAGAGTGTAAGTTTTTATGCGCTTAAAAGCATTTTCAGGCCGAATGTGCAAATATGCCTGTTTCTGCCAAATGCAGCAAAATACTGAAAGGAAAGTGGGTTTGCCTTCATATTTGAGCCAGAACAACTCAGTTCAGCATGGAAATATCATTACAACAGCTTTTATTTAGCCAGAAATCAAGAGTGTAAGTTTTTACGCGCTTAAAAGCATTTTCAGGCCGAATGTGCAAATATGCCTGTTTCTGCCAAATGCAGCAAAATACTGAAAGGAAAGTGGGTTTGCCTTCATATTTGAGCCAGAACAACTCAGTTCAGCATGGAAATATCATTGCAACAGCTTTTATTTAGCCAGAAATCAAGAGTGTAAGTTTTTATGCGCTTAAAAGCATTTTCAGGCCGAATGAGCAAATATGCCTGTTTCTGCCAAATGCAGCAAAATACTGAAAGGAAAGTGGGTTTGCCTTCATATTTGAGCCAGAACAACTCAGTTCAGCATGGAAATATCATTGCAACAGCTTTTATTTAGCCAGAAATCAAGAGTGTAAGTTTTTATGCGCTTAAAAGCATTTTCAGGCCGAATGAGCTGATTTCTGCCAAATGCAGCAAAATACTGAAAGGAAAGTGGGTTTGCCTTCATATTTGAGCCAGAACAACTCAGTTCAGCATGGAAATATCATTACAACAGCTTTTATTTAGCCAGAAATCAAGAGTGTAAGTTTTTACGCGCTTAAAAGCATTTTCAGGCCGAATGTGCAAATATGCCTGTTTCTGCCAAATGCAGCAAAATACTGAAAGGAAAGTGGGTTTGCCTTCATATTTGAGCCAGAACAACTCAGTTCAGCATGGAAATATCATTGCAACAGCTTTTATTTAGCCAGAAATCAAGAGTGTAAGTTTTTATGCGCTTAAAAGCATTTTCAGGCCGAATGAGCAAATATGCCTGTTTCTGCCAAATGCAGCAAAATACTGAAAGGAAAGTGGGTTTGCCTTCATATTTGAGCCAGAACAACTCAGTTCAGCATGGAAATATCATTGCAACAGCTTTTATTTAGCCAGAAATCAAGAGTGTAAGTTTTTATGCGCTTAAAAGCATTTTCAGGCCGAATGAGCAAATATGCCTGTTTCTGCCAAATGCAGCAAAATACTGAAAGGAAAGTGGGTTTGCCTTCATATTTGAGCCAGAACAACTCAGTTCAGCATGGAAATATCATTGCAACAGCTTTTATTTAGCCAGAAATCAAGAGTGTAAGTTTTTATGCGCTTAAAAGCATTTTCAGGCCGAATGAGCAAATATGCCTGTTTCTGCCAAATGCAGCAAAATACTGAAAGGAAAGTGGGTTTGCCTTCATATTTGAGCCAGAACAACTCAGTTCAGCATGGAAATATCATTGCAACAGCTTTTATTTAGCCAGAAATCAAGAGTGTAAGTTTTTATGCGCTTAAAAGCATTTTCAGGCCGAATGAGCAAATATGCCTGTTTCTGCCAAATGCAGCAAAATACTGAAAGGAAAGTGGGTTTGCCTTCATATTTGAGCCAGAACAACTCAGTTCAGCATGGAAATATCATTGCAACAGCTTTTATTTAGCCAGAAATCAAGAGTGTAAGTTTTTATGCGCTTAAAAGCATTTTCAGGCCGAATGAGCAAATATGCCTGTTTCTGCCAAATGCAGCAAAATACTGAAAGGAAAGTGGGTTTGCCTTCATATTTGAGCCAGAACAACTCAGTTCAGCATGGAAATATCATTGCAACAGCTTTTATTTAGCCAGAAATCAAGAGTGTAAGTTTTTATGCGCTTAAAAGCATATTCAGGCCGAATGAGCAAATATGCCTGTTTCTGCCAAATGCAGCAAAATACTGAAAGGAAAGTGGGTTTGCCTTCATATTTGAGCCAGAACAACTCAGTTCAGCATGGAAATATCATTGCAACAGCTTTTATTTAGCCAGAAATCAAGAGTGTAAGTTTTTATGCGCTTAAAAGCATTTTCAGGCCGAATGAGCAAATATGCCTGTTTTTGCCAAATGCAGCAAAATACTGAAAGGAAAGTGGGTTTGCCTTCATATTTGAGCCAGAACAACTCAGTTCAGCATGGAAATATCATTGCAACAGCTTTTATTTAGCCAGAAATCAAGAGTGTAAGTTTTTATGCGCTTAAAAGCATTTTCAGGCCGAATGAGCAAATATGCCTGTTTCTGCCAAATGCAGCAAAATACTGAAAGGAAAGTGGGTTTGCCTTCATATTTGAGCCAGAACAACTCAGTTCAGCATGGAAATATCATTGCAACAGCTTTTATTTAGCCAGAAATCAAGAGTGTAAGTTTTTATGCGCTTAAAAGCATTTTCAGGCCGAATGAGCTGATTTCTGCCAAATGCAGCAAAATACTGAAAGGAAAGTGGGTTTGCCTTCATATTTGAGCCAGAACAACTCAGTTCAGCATGGAAATATCATTGCAACAGCTTTTATTTAGCCAGAAATCAAGAGTGTAAGTTTTTATGCACTTAAAAGCATTTTTAGGCCGAATGAGCAAATATGCCTGTTTCTGCCAAATGCAGCAAAATACTGAAAGGAAAGTGGGTTTACCTTCATATTTGAGCCAGAACAACTCAGTTCAGCATGGAAATATCATTGCAACAGCTTTTATTTAGCCAGAAATCAAGAGTGTAAGTTTTTATGCGCTTAAAAGCATTTTCAGGCCGAATGAGCTGATTTCTGCCAAATGCAGCAAAATACTGAAAGGAAAGTGGGTTTGCCTTCATTTTTGAGCCAGAACAACTCAGTTCAGCATGGAAATATCATTGCAACAGCTTTTATTTAGCCAGAAATCAAGAGTGTAAGTTTTTATGCGCTTAAAAGCATTTTCAGGCCGAATGAGCAAATATGCCTGTTTCTGCCAAATGCAGCAAAATACTGAAAGGAAAGTGGGTTTGCCTTCATATTTGAGCCAGAACAACTCAGTTCAGCATGGAAATATCATTGCAACAGCTTTTATTTAGCCAGAAATCAAGAGTGTAAGTTTTTACGCGCTTAAAAGCATTTTCAGGCCGAATGTGCAAATATGCCTGTTTCTGCCAAATGCAGCAAAATACTGAAAGGAAAGTGGGTTTGCCTTCATATTTGAGCCAGAACAACTCAGTTCAGCATGGAAATATCATTGCAACAGCTTTTATTTAGCCAGAAATCAAGCGTGTAAGTTTTTATGCGCTTAAAAGCATTTTCAGGCCGAATGAGCTGATTTCTGCCAAATGCAGCAAAATACTGAAAGGAAAGTGGGTTTGCCTTCATATTTGAGCCAGAACAACTCAGTTCAGCATGGAAATATCATTACAACAGCTTTTATTTAGCCAGAAATCAAGAGTGTAAGTTTTTACGCGCTTAAAAGCATTTTCAGGCCGAATGTGCAAATATGCCTGTTTCTGCCAAATGCAGCAAAATACTGAAAGGAAAGTGGGTTTGCCTTCATATTTGAGCCAGAACAACTCAGTTCAGCATGGAAATATCATTGCAACAGCTTTTATTTAGCCAGAAATCAAGAGTGTAAGTTTTTATGCGCTTAAAAGCATTTTCAGGCCGAATGAGCTGATTTCTGCCAAATGCAGCAAAATACGGAAAGGAAAGTGGGTTTGCCTTCATATTTGAGCCAGAACAACTCAGTTCAGCATGGAAATATCATTGCAACAGCTTTTATTTAGCCAGAAATCAAGAGTGTAAGTTTTTATGCGCTTAAAAGCATTTTCAGGCCGAATGAGCAAATATGCCTGTTTCTGCCAAATGCAGCAAAATACTGAAAGGAAAGTGGGTTTGCCTTCATATTTGAGCCAGAACAACTCAGTTCAGCATGGAAATATCATTGCAACAGCTTTTATTTAGCCAGAAATCAAGAGTGTAAGTTTTTATGCGCTTAAAAGCATTTTCAGGCCGAATGAGCAAATATGCCTGTTTCTGCCAAATGCAGCAAAATACTGAAAGGAAAGTGGGTTTGCCTTCATATTTGAGCCAGAACAACTCAGTTCAGCATGGAAATATCATTGCAACAGCTTTTATTTAGCCAGAAATCAAGAGTGTAAGTTTTTATGCGCTTAAAAGCATTTTCAGGCCGAATGAGCAAATATGCCTGTTTCTGCCAAATGCAGCAAAATACTGAAAGGAAAGTGGGTTTGCCTTCATATTTGAGCCAGAACAACTCAGTTCAGCATGGAAATATCATTGCAACAGTTTTTTTTTAGCCAGAAATCAAGAGTGTAAGTTTTTATGCGCTTAAAAGCATTTTCAGGCCGAATGAGCAAATATGCCTGTTTCTGCCAAATGCAGCAAAATACTGAAAGGAAAGTGGGTTTGCCTTCATATTTGAGCCAGAACAACTCAGTTCAGCATGGAAATATCATTGCAACAGCTGTTATTTAGCCAGAAATCAAGAGTGTAAGTTTTTTGTGCTTAAAAGCATTTTCAGGCCGAATGAGCTGATTTCTGCCAAATGCAGCAAAATACTGAAAGGAAAGTGGGTTTGCCTTCATATTTGAGCCAGAACAACTCAGTTCAGCATGGAAATATCATTGCAACAGCTTTTATTTAGCCAGAAATCAAGAGTGTAAGTTTTTTTGCGCTTAAAAGCATTTTCAGGCCGAATGAGCAAATATGCCTGTTTCTGCCAAATGCAGCAAAATACTGAAAGGAAAGTGGGTTTGCCTTCATATTTGAGCCAGAAGAACTCGGTTCAGCATGGAAATATCATTGCAACAGCTTTTATTTAGCCAGAAATCAAGAGTGTAAGTTTTTATGCGCTTAAAAGCATTTTCAGGCCGAATGAGCTGATTTCTGCCAAATGCAGCAAAATACTGAAAGGAAAGTGGGTTTGCCTTCATATTTGAGCCAGAACAACTCAGTTCAGCATGGAAATATCATTGCAACAGCTTTTATTTAGCCAGAAATCAAGAGTGTAAGTTTTTATGCGCTTAAAAGCATTTTCAGGCCGAATGAGCAAATATGCCTGTTTCTGCCAAATGCAGCAAAATACTGAAAGGAAAGTGGGTTTGCCTTCATATTTGAGCCAGAACAACTCAGTTCAGCATGGAAATATCATTGCAACAGCTTTTATTTAGCCAGAAATCAAGAGTGTAAGTTTTTATGCGCTTAAAAGCATTTTCAGGCCGAATGAGCAAATATGCCTGTTTCTGCCAAATGCAGCAAAATACTGAAAGGAAAGTGGGTTTGCCTTCATATTTGAGCCAGAACAACTCAGTTCAGCATGGAAATATCATTGCAACAGCTTTTATTTAGCCAGAAATCAAGAGTGTAAGTTTTTATGCGCTTAAAAGCATTTTCAGGCCGAATGAGCAAATATGCCTGTTTCTGCCAAATGCAGCAAAATACTGAAAGGAAAGTGGGTTTGCCTTCATATTTGAGCCAGAACAACTCAGTTCAGCATGGAAATATCATTGCAACAGCTTTTATTTAGCCAGAAATCAAGAGTGTAAGTTTTTATGCGCTTAAAAGCATTTTCAGGCCGAATGAGCAAATATGCCTGTTTCTGCCAAATGCAGCAAAATACTGAAAGGAAAGTGGGTTTGCCTTCATATTTGAGCCAGAACAACTCAGTTCAGCATGGAAATATCATTGCAACAGCTTTTATTTAGCCAGAAATCAAGAGTTTAAGTTTTTATGCGCTTAAAAGCATTTTCAGGCCGAATGAGCAAATATGCCTGTTTCTGCCAAATGCAGCAAAATACTGAAAGGAAAGTGGGTTTGCCTTCATATTTGAGCCAGAACAACTCAGTTCAGCATGGAAATATCATTGCAACAGCTTTTATTTAGCCAGAAATCAAGAGTGTAAGTTTTTATGCGCTTAAAAGCATTTTCAGGCCGAATGAGCAAATATGCCTGTTTATGCCAAATGCAGCAAAATACTTAAAGGAAAGTGGGTTTGCCTTCATATCTGAGCCAGAACAACTCAGTTCAGCATGGAAATATCATTGCAACAGCTTTTATTTAGCCAGAAATCAAGAGTGTAAGTTTTTATGCGCTTAAAAGCATTTTCAGGCCGAATGAGCAAATATGCCTGTTTCTGCCAAATGCAGCAAAATACTGAAAGGAAAGTGGGTTTGCCTTCATATTTGAGCCAGAACAACTCAGTTCAGCATGGAAATATCATTGCAACAGCTTTTATTTAGCCAGAAATCAAGAGTGTAAGTTTTTATGCGCTTAAAAGCATTTTCAGGCCGAATGAGCAAATATGCCTGTTTATGCCAAATGCAGCAAAATACTGAAAGGAAAGTGGGTTTGCCTTCATATTTGAGCCAGAACAACTCAGTTCAGCATGGAAATATCATTGCAACAGCTTTTATTTAGCCAGAAATCAAGAGTGTAAGTTTTTATGCGCTTAAAAGCATTTTCAGGCCGAATGAGCTGATTTCTGCCAAATGCAGCAAAATACTGAAAGGAAAGTGGGTTTGCCTTCATATTTGAGCCAGAACAACTCAGTTCAGCATGGAAATATCATTGCAACAGCTTTTATTTAGCCAGAAATCAAGAGTGTAAGTTTTTATGCGCTTAAAAGCATTTTCAGGCCGAATGAGCAAATATGCCTGTTTCTGCCAAATGCAGCAAAATACTGAAAGGAAAGTGGGTTTGCCTTCATATTTGAGCCAGAACAACTCAGTTCAGCATGGAAATATCATTGCAACAGCTTTTATTTAGCCAGAAATCAAGAGTGTAAGTTTTTATGCGCTTAAAAGCATTTTCAGGCCGAATGAGCAAATATGCCTGTTTCTGCCAAATGCAGCAAAATACTGAAAGGAAAGTGGGTTTGCCTTCATATTTGAGCCAGAACAACTCAGTTCAGCATGGAAATATCATTGCAACAGCTTTTATTTAGCCAGAAATCAAGAGTGTAAGTTTTTATGCGCTTAAAAGCATTTTCAGGCCGAATGAGCAAATATGCCTGTTTCTGCCAAATGCAGCAAAATACTGAAAGGAAAGTGGGTTTGCCTTCATATTTGAGCCAGAACAACTCAGTTCAGCATGGAAATATCATTGCAACAGCTTTTATTTAGCCAGAAATCAAGAGTGTAAGTTTTTATGCGCTTAAAAGCATTTTCAGGCCGAATGAGCAAATATGCCTGTTTCTGCCAAATGCAGCAAAATACTGAAAGGAAAGTGGGTTTGCCTTCATATTTGAGCCAGAACAACTCAGTTCAGCATGGAAATATCATTGCAACAGCTTTTATTTAGCCAGAAATCAAGAGTGTAAGTTTTTATGCGCTTAAAAGCATTTTCAGGCCGAATGAGCAAATATGCCTGTTTCTGCCAAATGCAGCAAAATACTGAAAGGAAAGTGGGTTTGCCTTCATATTTGAGCCAGAACAACTCAGTTCAGCATGGAAATATCATTGCAACAGCTTTTATTTAGCCAGAAATCAAGAGTGTAAGTTTTTATGCGCTTAAAAGCATTTTCAGGCCGAATGAGCAAATATGCCTGTTTCTGCCAAATGCAGCAAAATACTGAAAGGAAAGTGGGTTTGCCTTCATATTTGAGCCAGAACAACTCAGTTCAGCATGGAAATATCATTGCAACAGCTTTTATTTAGCCAGAAATCAAGAGTGTAAGTTTTAATGCGCTTAAAAGCATTTTCAGGCCGAATGAGCAAATATGCCTGTTTCTGCCAAATGCAGCAAAATACTGAAAGGAAAGTGGGTTTGCCTTCATATTTGAGCCAGAACAACTCAGTTCAGCATGGAAATATCATTGCAACAGCTTTTATTTAGCCAGAAATCAAGAGTGTAAGTTTTTATGCGCTTAAAAGCATTTCAGGCCGAATTAGCAAATATGCCTGTTTCTGCCAAATGCAGCAAAATACTGAAAGGAAAGTGGGTTTGCCTTCATATTTGAGCCAGAACAACTCAGTTCAGCATGGAAATATCATTGCAACAGCTTTTATTTAGCCAGAAATCAAGAGTGTAAGTTTTTATGCGCTTAAAAGCATTTTCAGGCCGAATGAGCAAATATGCCTGTTTCTGCCAAATGCAGCAAAATACTGAAAGGAAAGTGGGTTTGCCTTCATATTTGAGCCAGAACAACTCAGTTCAGCATGGAAATATCATTGCAACAGCTTTTATTTAGCCAGAAATCAAGAGTGTAAGTTTTTATGCGCTTAAAAGCATTTTCAGGCCGAATGAGCAAATATGCCTGTTTCTGCCAAATGCAGCAAAATACTGAAAGGAAAGTGGGTTTGCCTTCATATTTGAGCCAGAACAACTCACTTCAGCATGGAAATATCATTGCAACAGCTTTTATTTAGCCAGAAATCAAGAGTGTAAGTTTTTATGCGCTTAAAAGCATTTTCAGGCCGAATGAGCAAATATGCCTGTTTCTGCCAAATGCAGCAAAATACTGAAAGGAAAGTGGGTTTGCCTTCATATTTGAGCCAGAACAACTCAGTTCAGCATGGAAATATCATTGCAACAGCTTTTATTTAGCCAGAAATCAAGAGTGTAAGTTTTTATGCGCTTAAAAGCATTTTCAGGCCGAATGAGCAAATATGCCTGTTTCTGCCAAATGCAGCAAAATACTGAAAGGAAAGTGGGTTTGCCTTCATATTTGAGCCAGAACAACTCAGTTCAGCATGGAAATATCATTGCAACAGCTTTTATTTAGCCAGAAATCAAGAGTGTAAGTTTTTATGCGCTTAAAAGCATTTTCAGGCCGAATGAGCAAATATGCCTGTTTCTGCCAAATGCAGCAAAATACTGAAAGGAAAGTGGGTTTGCCTTCATATTTGAGCCAGAACAACTCAGTTCAGCATGGAAATATCATTGCAACAGCTTTTATTTAGCCAGAAATCAAGAGTGTAAGTTTTTATGCGCTTAAAAGCATTTTCAGGCCGAATGAGCAAATATGCCTGTTTCTGCCAAATGCAGCAAAATACTGAAAGGAAAGTGGGTTTGCCTTCATATTTGAGCCAGAACAACTCAGTTCAGCATGGAAATATCATTGCAACAGCTTTTATTTAGCCAGAAATCAAGAGTGTAAGTTTTTATGCGCTTAAAAGCATTTTCAGGCCGAATGAGCAAATATGCCTGTTTCTGCCAAATGCAGCAAAATACTGAAAGGAAAGTGGGTTTGCCTTCATATTTGAGCCAGAACAACTCAGTTCAGCATGGAAATATCATTGCAACAGCTTTTATTTAGCCAGAAATCAAGAGTGTAAGTTTTTATGCGCTTAAAAGCATTTTCAGGCCGAATGAGCAAATATGCCTGTTTCTGCCAAATGCAGCAAAATACTGAAAGGAAAGTGGGTTTGCCTTCATATTTGAGCCAGAACAACTCAGTTCAGCATGGAAATATCATTGCAACAGCTTTTATTTAGCCAGAAATCAAGAGTGTAAGTTTTTATGCGCTTAAAAGCATTTTCAGGCCGAATGAGCAAATATGCCTGTTTCTGCCAAATGCAGCAAAATACTGAAAGGAAAGTGGGTTTGCCTTCATATTTGAGCCAGAACAACTCAGTTCAGCATGGAAATATCATTGCAACAGCTTTTATTTAGCCAGAAATCAAGAGTGTAAGTTTTTATGCGCTTAAAAGCATTTTCAGGCCGAATGAGCAAATATGCCTGTTTCTGCCAAATGCAGCAAAATACTGAAAGGAAAGTGGGTTTGCCTTCATATTTGAGCCAGAACAACTCAGTTCAGCATGGAAATATCATTGCAACAGCTTTTATTTAGCCAGAACTCAAGAGTGTAAGTTTTTATGCGCTTAAAAGCATTTTCAGGCCGAATGAGCAAATATGCCTGTTTCTGCCAAATGCAGCAAAATACTGAAAGGAAAGTGGGTTTGCCTTCATATTTGAGCCAGAACAACTCAGTTCAGCATGGAAATATCATTGCAACAGCTTTTATTTAGCCAGAAATCAAGAGTGTAAGTTTTTATGCGCTTAAAAGCATTTTCAGGCCGAATGAGCAAATATGCCTGTTTCTGCCAAATGCAGCAAAATACTGAAAGGAAAGTGGGTTTGCCTTCATATTTGAGCCAGAACAACTCAGTTCAGCATGGAAATATCATTGCAACAGCTTTTATTTAGCCAGAAATCAAGAGTGTAAGTTTTTATGCGCTTAAAAGCATTTTCAGGCCGAATGAGCTGATTTCTGCCAAATGCAGCAAAATACTGAAAGGAAAGTGGGTTTGCCTTCATATTTGAGCCAGAACAACTCAGTTCAGCATGGAAATATCATTACAACAGCTTTTATTTAGCCAGAAATCAAGAGTGTAAGTTTTTATGCGCTTAAAAGCATTTTCAGGCCGAATGAGCTGATTTCTGCCAAATGCAGCAAAATACTGAAAGGAAAGTGGGTTTGCCTTCATATTTGAGCCAGAACAACTCAGTTCAGCATGGAAATATCATTGCAACAGCTTTTATTTAGCCAGAAATCAAGAGTGTAAGTTTTTATGCGCTTAAAAGCATTTTCAGGCCGAATGAGCAAATATGCCTGTTTCTGCCAAATGCAGCAAAATACTGAAAGGAAAGTGGGTTTGCCTTCATATTTGAGCCAGAACAACTCAGTTCAGCATGGAAATATCATTGCAACAGCTTTTATTTAGCCAGAAATCAAGAGTGTAAGTTTTTATGCGCTTAAAAGCATTTTCAGGCCGAATGAGCAACTATGCCTGTTTCTGCCAAATGCAGCAAAATACTGAAAGGAAAGTGGGTTTGCCTTCATATTTGAGCCAGAACAACTCAGTTCAGCATGGAAATATCATTGCAACAGCTTTTATTTAGCCAGAAATCAAGAGTGTAAGTTTTTATGCGCTTAAAAGCATTTTCAGGCCGAATGAGCAAATATGCCTGTTTCTGCCAAATGCAGCAAAATACTGAAAGGAAAGTGGGTTTGCCTTCATATTTGAGCCAGAACAACTCAGTTCAGCATGGAAATATCATTGCAACAGCTTTTATTTAGCCAGAACTCAAGAGTGTAAGTTTTTATGCGCTTAAAAGCATTTTCAGGCCAAATGAGCAAATATGCCTGTTTCTGCCAAATGCAGCAAAATACTGAAAGGAAAGTGGGTTTGCCTTCATATTTGAGCCAGAACAACTCAGTTCAGCATGGAAATATCATTGCAACAGCTTTTATTTAGCCAGAAATCAAGAGTGTAAGTTTTTATGCGCTTAAAAGCATTTTCAGGCCGAATGAGCAAATATGCCTGTTTCTGCCAAATGCAGCAAAATACTGAAAGGAAAGTGGGTTTGCCTTCATATTTGAGCCAGAACAACTCAGTTCAGCATGGAAATATCATTGCAACAGCTTTTATTTAGCCAGAAATCAAGAGTGTAAGTTTTTATGCGCTTAAAAGCATTTTCAGGCCGAATGAGCAAATATGCCTGTTTCTGCCAAATGCAGCAAAATACTGAAAGGAAAGTGGGTTTGCCTTCATATTTGAGCCAGAACAACTCAGTTCAGCATGGAAATATCATTGCAACAGCTTTTATTTAGCCAGAAATCAAGAGTGTAAGTTTTTATGCGCTTAAAAGCATTTTCAGGCCGAATGAGGAAATATGCCTGTTTCTGCCAAATGCAGCAAAATACTGAAAGGAAAGTGGGTTTGCCTTCATATTTGAGCCAGAACAACTCAGTTCAGCATGGAAATATCATTGCAACAGCTTTTATTTAGCCAGAACTCAAGAGTGTAAGTTTTTATGCGCTTAAAAGCATTTTCAGGCCGAATGAGCAAATATGCCTGTTTCTGCCAAATGCAGCAAAATACTGAAAGGAAAGTGGGTTTGCCTTCATATTTGAGCCAGAACAACTCAGTTCAGCATGGAAATATCATTGCAACAGCTTTTATTTAGCCAGAAATCAAGAGTGTAAGTTTTTATGCGCTTAAAAGCATTTTCAGGCCGAATGAGCAAATATGCCTGTTTCTGCCAAATGCAGCAAAATACTGAAAGGAAAGTGGGTTTGCCTTCATATTTGAGCCAGAACAACTCAGTTCAGCATGGAAATATCATTGCAACAGCTTTTATTTAGCCAGAAATCAAGAGTGTAAGTTTTTATGCGCTTAAAAGCATTTTCAGGCCGAATGAGCAAATATGCCTGTTTCTGCCAAATGCAGCAAAATACTGAAAGGAAAGTGGGTTTGCCTTCATATTTGAGCCAGAACAACTCAGTTCAGCATGGAAATATCATTGCAACAGCTTTTATTTAGCCAGAAATCAAGAGTGTAAGTTTTTATGCGCTTAAAAGCATTTTCAGGCCGAATGAGCAAATATGCCTGTTTCTGCCAAATGCAGCAAAATACTGAAAGGAAAGTGGGTTTGCCTTCATATTTGAGCCAGAACAACTCAGTTCAGCATGGAAATATCATTGCAACAGCTTTTATTTAGCCAGAAATCAAGAGTGTAAGTTTTTATGCGCTTAAAAGCATTTTCAGGCCGAATGAGCAAATATGCCTGTTTCTGCCAAATGCAGCAAAATACTGAAAGGAAAGTGGGTTTGCCTTCATATTTGAGCCAGAACAACTCAGTTCAGCATGGAAATATCATTGCAACAGCTTTTATTTAGCCAGAAATCAAGAGTGTAAGTTTTTATGCGCTTAAAAGCATTTTCAGGCCGAATGAGCAAATATGCCTGTTTCTGCCAAATGCAGCAAAATACTGAAAGGAAAGTGGGTTTGCCTTCATATTTGAGCCAGAACAACTCAGTTCAGCATGGAAATATCATTGCAACAGCTTTTATTTAGCCAGAAATCAAGAGTGTAAGTTTTTATGCGCTTAAAAGCATTTTCAGGCCGAATGAGCAAATATGCCTGTTTCTGCCAAATGCAGCAAAATACTGAAAGGAAAGTGGGTTTGCCTTCATATTTGAGCCAGAACAACTCAGTTCAGCATGGAAATATCATTGCAACAGCTTTTATTTAGCCAGAAATCAAGAGTGTAAGTTTTTATGCGCTTAAAAGCATTTTCAGGCCGAATGAGCTGATTTCTGCAAAATGCAGCAAAATACTGAAAGGAAAGTGGGTTTGCCTTCATATTTGAGCCAGAACAACTCAGTTCAGCATGGAAATATCATTGCAACAGCTTTTATTTAGCCAGAAATCAAGAGTGTAAGTTTTTATGCGCTTAAAAGCATTTTCAGGCCGAATGAGCAAATATGCCTGTTTCTGCCAAATGCAGCAAAATACTGAAAGGAAAGTGGGTTTGCCTTCATATTTGAGCCAGAACAACTCAGTTCAGCATGGAAATATCATTGCAACAGCTTTTATTTAGCCAGAAATCAAGAGTGTAAGTTTTTATGCGCTTAAAAGCATTTTCAGGCCGAATGAGCTGATTTCTGCCAAATG